>NC_056728.1:819068980-819231426 GCF_019279795.1 Protopterus annectens | reverse complement strand
GCAGAGGTAAAAAACTTTAACAGTGGTTGACAAAATAGAGAAATGTGTGTTTAAGACAAAAAACAGAGGAACAGGTGATTACAAGCAAAGAATCTTTGGTTATGCTATATAAGACTAGCATTGCATTGTTGTAGAAAAATATGTAGTATTTAGAATGGAATACTAGAGTTTAAGAGGTATTAGGGCATTATTGCTTTAGCTAATTTAGAGTTTCTGGTATATATGATGTGGTGCCTGTAGGAAGCAGGCTAGACTAGTTGGGATGAGAGCAGGAGCATTCCCAGGAAGATGTTAAGTGTGTGTGTAGAGAATTTTTAAAAGCTGGAAGGTTAGCAGTGGTACGAATGGAGGGGGGAAGGGAGTTCCAAATGCGTGCCAGGGAAAAGGACAGCAGATTTTTCCCTGGCGAGTGAAGAGGTTTGTACAGTTCTATTAGATTTTGGTTATTAGATCTTAGGGCTCTTTGTGGCATGTGCATTTTAAAGGTGGAGCTGAGTGAGGGACAGAGGGATGGATGGAATATGAGTTTGTGGGCAAAGTAGAGCTGAATAAAGGTGAGATAGTTAGGAAGCTCAAGCCAGTTTAGTTTGTGGAGAGATGGACAGTGGTGGGTAGATGCTTTGTGGCCAGTGGCAAATTTGGCAGTTTTATTATAACATGAGGACAGTTTTGTTTTAAGGGATGATTGAAGGTTTGTTAGAAGAGGAGCCTCATATAGAAGTGAAGGAATGAGGAATGTTGTAGCAAGAGTATGTTTAGTAGATGTGGAGAGGAATTTATTATGTCGATAAAGCATGCCAAGTTTATAATGGGTTTTTTTATGTTTAGTAGTAGGTGGCTATTGAATTTGAGCTGGTCATCTATCAGGACCCCTAACAGTTTGCTTTCAGATACTAGTTCAAGAGGGGTGTTGTTTTGGCTGATGATAGAGAGTAGATTTTTGTTAATGGTTGTGTTTTTAGAGGGGGTGAATACCATAAGCTTGGTTTTAGATGCCTTGAGTGCTAGATGATTGTTTTTCATCCATTGTTCTGTGGTAGAGAAGGCCTCTTGGGTTAATTTTAAGAGAGTGGGAATGGATGTGGCTGTGCAGATGATTGTAGAGTCATCTGCATATTGAACAAGTTTGGCGTGGGGAATTGAGTGGGAGAAGTCATTTATGAATATATTGAAGAGGAGAGGACCCAAGATGGAACCTTGGGGGACACCAGTGGGTGTATTTAAAAGGAGGAGATGGCTGTTTTCCATTTGACAGCTTGTTGCCTATGAGAGAGATAGTTGGTGAACCAATTGATAGTGGCAGGGGATAGTTTAAGGTTAGATAGCTTAGTATTGAAAAGGCTGTGAGATATGGTGTTGAAGGCTTTAGAAAGGTTGATAAGGTGAGTGGATACAACAGAGCCGGAGTCTCGGGCAGTATTTACTGTTTCCAGGAAGGAAAGGAGGGCAGTCATGGTGCTGTGGCTGGGTCTGAAACCATGTTGTGTGGTAGTTAGTAAGTTATTGTCTAGGAGATAGGGAAGGAGTTGGAGATGGATGCATTTTTCTAAGAGTTTTGATATAGGAGAAAGGATGGCGATGGGACCTAATAGATGCTGCAGGTGAAAGGGCCTTGGAGATGCACTGGCATCTGTACCAATCTCTCCCTCTACTGGGATAGAAGACTCACTGACCTACTTGGCTCTGATCATCAAGCCAAAGAAGGCCTCTACCCTCATATCATCAGGGTTAACCTGTCCATGTCCATTACTGCAAGGTAATATTTGAGGTCCCCTTGACCATGGTAAAGGCCTCCTCCTTGGTTTCCTTAACTTCCCTTTGTGTCAGTCTGCCATCATTCATCTTCCCATATGTACAAGATACTGCTCCAGTCTGTCTTGACTGTCTTTCATATATTTTGTCTCAAATTCCACAGCTCTTCCCTAACCCCCTCTCCTACACACACTATCCTTCTTCCTACCTCAACTTCTATTACAAAAACCCGAATAATGGGTATCTATCCCTGTAAAATACACATACTGCCCTACCCTCCCTCCTCCCCCAGCTCCATCCTTTTAATGTGTTTTTTTTAGTTCCCTTGTTGACTTTCTTCCCTATTTCCATCTGTCCTGTCGTCCTCCTTTTTAACCATAAAAAGCCAAAGCTGGGTGCCATATGCTACCCTTTACAGGAAATAAAAGAAATCTTAAAATAATTTGGATAAATTATGGGCCCAGTGTCAATTTGCTCTGTTCATTGCAGGTTCTCATGGAAATTCTCAAGAGATCCACAGAGGCTTCAGCCTGCAGCCTCTTGACAAAAATGTATGGTAGCGTTCAATACCGTCTGTACTTGACTACGCTTGTTTCTTGTCAGTTTATGCCACTTCAGATGCATGAATTTGTGGTGGATGTTCTGTCGCAAGGCTCAGAAACTTGAGAATCAGCTCCACGTCTTTGTTCTTTGCTCATTTAAATATAGGTGCAGTGGTGTGATTTAATGATTCCTGTTATGCATCTGAGATGCATGGGACTATGAATAGCAACAGTGGCTTGAAAACTATGATCGCATTGGGATGCAGTAGAAAAGTAAAGTCGACTTTGGTAAAACTGATTAACCATCAACATGCACAATCAAACTTCTCTAAATTTGCTAATTTTGAGATCACAAAACTATGGAGCATAGAAAATACTTTATCTACAAAGCTCCACAATTTAGAAAAACTAGTCACGGCATGCAGTTAAACAGGTGTATGACCAAAATAATAATTTTAAAAATATCTATCTGAAATGTTCTCCACAGCTGGATCAATTCCTGGAAGACCTCCCAATTTAGTTTCCATTTCCCAGTATCTATGATGGTCCTGCTTGTCTAACAGTATGTAAGATGCCTGTAGTGTGAAATTGTGCTGAAAAGCTATATCCCAGGCTACAATGGCTAGTCTGCACAGAAAGTAAAATCTGGTTCCCCCTTGGTTCATGATGCACCATATAACAGTAGTGTTGTCTGCAATCATCAGTAATGTTCCTGGGGAAAACAGATGATAGAGATTTCACCATTTATGACTGCCAACATCTACTGTGTGTTTTGGTCTGTCATTTTTGGTGCAAAGACCCTGAACTTTAATCCCCACAGGAACTGCTCCCCAAGGAAAATCTGATATGTCTATCATTACAGACTGTGCTGGAGTTAGAATGGAAAATTGAGGCCTGGATTCAGATAAAAATTATCTTTCCACTGAAACAGTTCCCTTCTCACGAACTGCAAAACTGAAATCTGGAATGTTATTGCTTGGACCATACTGATTTTAGGTACCACTGAATTTTTCTCATTTAGAGTCTTGCTAAAGGAATAATGAGAGACATGCATGCAATGAATTCTAGCATCCTGAGAAATTCCCTTGTTGAGTCTTTTGCTAGAGTAAAAAAAACTCAGGCATTTATCTAAATATAGATCTACTTTTTCATGTGGAAGAAAAACTCTTTGAATTGAGGTATCTAGGAGACACTCAATGAAAACAATCCCGTAAGGAGTCAAAAAAACATTCTGGATGTTCTCCTGAGACCCTCTGTGTAGGAGATCTCTTGCCAAGTGAGAGATTCCTAATGCTGAAAAAGACTGCAAAAATAAGGAAAACTGTGAATACCTTAGTAGGCTATCACTGGAGCTGGACACTTTTTAAATACCCTTGGAGAAGTGGATAACCCAAAGGCTAATGCAGAGAACTGAATGCGTGATTGAGTCATCAAATTCTTTAAGGAATACCTGAAATCTGGTGATACAGAAATGCAATGAGAAGCATCTTTCAAATGTAAGGTCAACAAAAAAAAACAGAAAATGGGAAACAAGATGCAACAGGCAGCTAAGAGATAATTTTTTCAACTCTAGAACCATCACAAACTGGTTTAAAAAGGAAAGATCTAAGACTGGTCTCCGTGAAGCTTCTTTCTTTGGCACCAGAAACCTCCCTGAATAGAAGCCTTTGCCTATTCGAGAATGGACAGCTTGTATCACCCCTGAGATTGCAGATGCTAGATGAGAGAAGGAAAAAGATAGATTTCTCTGACCGATGGGCAAGAATTGCCTGGAAGTGATTCCCACTATCTGTGAAGAATCCCTCTCAGAATCCATTTTTCTGAGACCATCTCTTTCCAAAGACAGAAATGGAGCTCAGATTTTGGGGAAAAATTAAAGGCTTGCCGGGGGAGTGGATTCTGAAGACAGACAATCCACCTTGTTAGTGTGTCCTTTATTCGGGGAGCCTCCCTGCAGGGGATTCTGAAGACAGACAATCCAATTTGTTAGTGTCCTTTATTTGGGGGGGGGGGGGGCTAACTGCCATTATTTTTGAAAGTCTGCTTACCAGCAGCTTGCTGTATCTGCTTATTTTGATTTTTTTTTTTTGTTAAAAGTTGCGGAGTTAGCATTAAACACTTGACAAAACTACAGAAGGAAGGTTGAAACATCTGCAAAACTCACTCTCTCATGAAATTCTTTTAGGATCTCTGCAACAGAATGTCCAAAGACTACCTCTCTGTCCAAGGAATAATTCAACATTTCAGCTTTAACATCCTCAGAAAGACTTTGAGTACACAACAAAGCATAACAGTTTAAGTGGCAGCAGCTCTGGAAGTGGCATCAGCTGAAGCATATGCACATTTCAAACTTGAGACACAAAAGCAATAAGATTGTACAAATATGATTTTGCTTCAGAAGATGGAAAAAGTGTCAATTTCCTTATATTATCAAAAGTGGCAAGCATGAACTTTAACATATGAGCTTGACAACTGAGAATTCAAAAAATAAGTGATGCAGAAGAATGCACTCCCCCCCCCCCCCCAAGTCTTTCAAAGACTTTCCCATTCCTGACAGAAGAGGAGGAATTAACGAAACATTTAGCAGCAGCTGGGTTCACAAATGAAATTACTGCTGTGTCTGATCTGGGGTTTAGAAAATAAAATCATCTAAAACTGAAGAACTTTATACAATTTACCTGCTTTCTTAGGGGGAGCAGACTGGTTGTCAGGCAAGTAAAACGGCTGCAATAAATACATCTTCCAGTGCTAGAAAAGCAGGAGGGCTTAGGAGTAGTTTCAGTAAATCCAAGTTGCAATAAATCATATTTCTTTAAAGACAGTGGAAAATCACTGGAAGATCATTATGCTTTGGAAGATCATTATGCTTCCACTGAAGCAATTGATTCATTCGAGATATTGTTTAAGAAAATCCTTCCAAGGGAATGTCAGAAGCAACACACTCAGAATCAGAATCAGAAACCAAAAGAGAAGTTTTGTCGTTCAGTTTCTTGAACATCCCCAGACAGTGAAGAATCCCTTTTTCTTATACCAAAGGCACTAAAACCGAAAAGGTCAAGAGTCTGAAATTAACCTTGAGCTAAGCCCAACAAATCATTCTTGACCAAAGTAACTGAGACAGGTGAAGACATATGTCTAACTTTTTCCCTTCAGGTAGGATATTCTATTGTGAAACCAATAAAGGAGTTTGAATCACAGGGAAGGCTGACAACAGTAGTTGAAGTATGTAAGTTTTTTAGGTGTTTTCCACCAAAAAAAAAAAAACACACAGTGAAAAGCACTTTAAATGCTTACCCCAGTCCCCAAAAGTAGTAAAATACAAGTTTTATTAAGGAAAAAGCAGTTAGGTTTCAACAACTTTTTCCCTCAAAATTAAAAGTAACTATCCTAAGTCATACAACAGTCTTTAAAAACACTTTTTTCTAGCTTAAAAAATAATGTCTCAGAAAAAGTTCATTTTTTTTTATAAAAATAAAATGTGGAAGCTTTTTATTCCTCCATATGGAACTTATTTGCCTAGCAAAGGAAAAGCAGTGATAACTGAGAACACTGCACAGGAATAGTGTCTTTGCATGTCAGTTGAAGTGTTAGGGCAGAAGCATATTTGTAGGCATGTGCACTGCTATCATAACATTTTAATCCTGATCGCAAAGACACTCTTTCATATAGCCAGCCAGTACTAGGGTACTTGTTATCATCATAAAAAACTTACTTTGGTATAACAACCTATAACTTGCAGCATTCTGTTGCCATGTGGAAGTTGCCCTGCGTTATCTTAAGAGTCTTGTAATTGTAACTCAGACATCAGTTAGGAAGAGTGTGATGTCAGTTTCATTTAAAGGGAACAACAGAAAATAACATATTGTAAGAGAGCTCCTCTTTCAGGCAGTTAGATAAGTGGACATTGATCCTTCTTTCAAAATTTATTGGAAGTGCTTTGGGTTGGGAAGTTCAAATCCAAATAGCAAAGCACACCAAGTGTTGTTTAATGTAGGACTTGCATTTAAAAGAAGCATTTAGGAGGTTAGTACAATAGGTTAGATGGCATTAGTGCTTCCTATGAGGTCTCAGACACTTGCAGTGCTGTTAATTCCCTTCTGTGAGGACATTATGTTAATTAGTACAACTCAGTAATCTTTGCAGCACTAATGGAGAAGACTGGACTGAGCGTAACTCATGTTCATATTGTTAAATGTGAGTTACGCTCAGTCCAGTGTTCTCCATTACTGTTGGAAAAGCATTAGCGGACTGTCAGTCCTTGAAAGCCCACAAGTGAAGCACTTTTCTGAAGGGTTTGGTGCCCAAACTACTTGTTCTATTTTTCTTCTTCTTCAGCTCTGCTCAAGCTGGGTAATGGTTTGGGTATGTGGAAGATGCTCTTAAGCTTTGAAAGGTGGTTTGCTGTTATATCTTTAGCAGGATATAACCCATACAGCTAAGGCTGCTGCAACAGTGATAAAATGATGACCATCAGGGGTTTACCTGATTTTTCAGTTTGAGAACTGTCCAAAGTTCCTTCCTAGTAAGATAAAACACTATTGTTGCTTTTTTGCTATATGAACTGTGTTTGGACTGTTTGGTGAGACACCTGGCTTAATAACCCTCCTGATGGAACATTAGCTGTCTGCTGTTTTTGACATGTTAAATTGAACATAGAGAGAAACCTTTTCTAATGAAAAGTATTAGGAATAAGCACATGACACTGTAAAACACACACTGTCTACACTATTAACATAAACTGTTAGCAACACGTAAATGTTGTGTCTTTCGGCTTTTCCCGGTTAGGGGTCACCACAGCGGAACTCCGGTCCGCTAATGATTGGCAGTAGATTTTTACATGCTCAGTTGCCGGCCCTGACGCATGACGCACTCCTTCAATGAAGGTACGCCCATTCACGCATGTCTCCACACAGAAGACGCTCTAGCTGAGAATCAAACAGGACAACGTCTTACTGTCAGGCGACAAAGCAACACGTAAATAAGATTGCAAAAAAAAAAAATGCCCAGTGAATTGCATGTTATTTTGAGACTGAGCTACTGCTCCAGTAGAAATACACGAGCCTACCACTGAAGTGAAGTGCATGAAAATAATAAGGGTAGGCCCTCGGTGCCAGGACCTCCTCATGACATCAGCTGTGACAACTACAGACTGAAAAACTAAGGCCTAGGCATTCATCTCAGTGGTGGGTTTCCACAGACTGTTTTAACCTCACATGTGTTCTGTGGTACAATTTAACTCTGACAAATAAAAAAAAAGAAACTTTCATGAGGGAAGCATACTTAAGGAGAAAAAGAGGCTTTTGCTTAAGCACTAAGTTGATGTGGCCATAAAAACAAAGCATCCTGAGATCTGTGGCACAGGTGATATGAATAAATTACACTTGTATAACAGACAGGATTATCCTTGTGCCAAGGATAGCTGTATATCTGGCCAGCATGCCAAAACCTGTGTGTCCTTCTCTCACACTATATGCCTGATATAGATTCATCAAATCGAAGGAGCCAGAGATACATAAGGGAGGCAGGGGCAAAAATTACCTTGGGACTTTCTTGCCCCAGAGCAAGGAACTTGAGCAGAAGTAGAGGCAACTATTTACATATGTACAAGTCAAAGGAAGAGGAGGAAAACAAAAATTAAAATCCATCTTGACCCAACCAGAAAGTGTATGGAGAAAGAAGGGAGGGAAGTAATACTATAAAAATGATAAACAGGAAATCTACTGTTATGGTAAGAGCTTATACAACAGTACTATGTCCTCCCTTGGATCACTTCTGCAGTATTACTAACAGATGGGAAATTCCCACAGCTGATTAAAAGAAAGGGAGGAAGAGTTAGGCAGAGCTGAGTTATGTTCTAAAAGACCTAGAAGGATAGCTCTTGCAAACCCCAGTCTAGTTCTTAAAACACATCAAGCTTGTGATGTTTAGTGAATGCGTGAACAGAGGAACAAGTAGCTGCTTCAAGGATAGACCTAGAATATAAACCCTTGAAGAAAGCTCCAGAATAAGCTGCAGCTCTAGAGGAATGTGTTTTAACTGAAGCTTTAAGTTGTTTATCATGAAAAGAATAAACACGGAAATAGCTTTAGAAATCCAGTCATTTTGCTTGGAAACCGGAGATGCCACATTCTTGCCCTTGAAAGACACAAAAAGCTGGTCAGATTTTCAAATAGACTTTGTTTAATCTAAATAAAGCTTGAGTTGTCAATTTATACATAGGGAATACAAAACCATTTTCTCTTTATTCTGTGGAGCAGGAAAAAGGTAGGCAAGTTGATGGTTTGAGACCTTAACCACCATAAGCATAAAAGAGGTATTCGTCCACAGAGTAACCCTATCCTTGTAGAAAATAAGGAAGGGTGGGATAGTGATCAATGCTTGCAGCTCTGAAACCTTTCTAACAGACATCAAAGCCACAAGTAACACCATTTTCCAAGTAAAAAAAATTGAGAGAGGAAGAGGTCTCAGGTTCAAAAGGAGATAAAATTTTTATAGGACATAGTTTAAATATGAAATGGAGGGATGGTTCTCTTTGGTGATCTGATCTGTAGAAGACCTTTCAAAAACTGCTTGACCTCAAATCAAGAAGAAAGAGGTGGATCCAGGAGTACACAGGTAGAAATGGTTGACAGATGTGCTTTAACAGAAAACTGACAACCAAGTATTGAGAAGCTCACACAAGTAAATAATATTAGGAATGCCCAGCTGATAATGGTCCAGATTCTTTTTCTGGTACCATAAGGAGAATTCTTTGTAGCTGGTTTTCTGACCTTCTGTAAATCTGTAAAGCACACCCTCAGAGAAATGGTGCCTAAAAGGCATTAAAATTTTATTCTCAAAAAGTCAGATTCAAGGTCTGTAAGTTGGGTTGATTAGAGAGCCTTTGTTCTTTTGTATGGAAGTCCATCCTGTGAGGTAACTTATGATGACTGCCCCAAACAAATGCAAAAGAAGGGGATACCAATGCTGTCTGGGCCCAAACAGAATCATAGACAACTTTTTTGGCTTGCCCTTGTTGATTTTTTTTTAGGACTCTGGGTATCAGAAAATGTAGGGAAACAAATTAATTTCCCTTCAAAGGAAAGGACATGGTGTTTTTCTCCAAGCCAGAGGACATGACATTCTTTAACATAACAGCCTGAGCTGTCTGTTTTGTGTGGGGGCAAACAGATCTATGGAATACTCCACTGATGGACAATGTCCAGAAAGACCTCCCTGTTTAGCATCCACTTGTGAGGGTCTGCTCCGGATCTGTTCTAGAACTCTGCCACTGTGTTCCTCTCTGAGGGCATATACACATTATGAAGAAAAATGTGCTGAACCACTGTTTCCCAAGCAACCAAACATAGCCTGCAGAGGCAGTAAGACTTGGTTGCCCTCTTCTTGTGTATGTACCACATAACCGTGATTTTCTCAGTGTAGATCTGGGGGCAGCCAAAGAGTCCACAGTTAATGAAGAAACTGAAGGGCTATAATAAGTGTCTTCATTTCCTTCATGTTTATGTGGTGTCTCCTTTATTTGGACACCAAACACCCAGGACTCTATCATATCTAGAGCAAGCTCCCCATGCCTGAATTGAAGCATCCATGAATAGTTCTTGACAAGAAGAGGGAACCAGAAAGGGCACTCCTGGATTGAGTACAATCTGGTTGCTCCACCACTGGAATTCTTTTTTGATAAAGGGCAATAGAGGAATTAGGAAGGTTAATGGGTGGCAATGCCTAGTTCAAATGAACTTGAGGTACCACTGATTCTTTCTCATGTGGAGTCTTGCATAAGGTAGCAAAGGGATCACTGATGCCATATACCACAGGACTCTCAATATCTGTCTTTTAGGGGACACATTTAAGGGTAAGAAGGCGTTGAAAGCAATTTGACAGAAAGAGAACCTTATCCACTAGAAGAAAGGCTGTCTTGTCATTGACAGTACTGAGTCTGCATACTAGGAAGATCAGATCTTGATATGGAGACAGGAAAAACTTCTTTAGGTTCAGAATGAAACTAAGATTGTTCAGAAGAGTCATAATAAAATCCAAATGCATTATACACTCTCTTGGGAAGGAGCCTGAATGAGAAGATTTTCCATATAAAGGAAGATGTGGACTGCTCAAAGTCTGCAGAAGGCAATGACAGGAGTTGCACACTTTGTGAAAAACCCTTGAGGCAGCTGCAAGATCAAAGGATAAAGCAGAAAACTGAAAGTGATATGAAGAGACATAAAACCTTAAGAATTTCCTGCAATTTGATGAAAAGGAATATGAAGATAAGCATCCTTTAAATGTAATCACCAAAAAGACTTGAGGAAATATCACTGGATGTAAGGGATTCTGAGAAAAGTACTGAAGAAAGAGAGGCCCAGAACTGGTCTCCAATTGCCTTCCTTTCTAGGAAACAGAAACAGTTCTTGAATAAAAACCTTTTTTTCCCTGATGAGGAGGTACAAATTCTATTATCCCCCTGAGCAAAAATGTCATGAACAAAGGGGGAAGAATAAGGTGAACCTGCCTTGGAGGAGGCTGTGGAAACCCTGAAGGGCAAGAAGGTGTAATTCAAGATATTCTGTAACCCTTGAATCACAGACAGAACACATTTGTTTGACATTATGAACTGCCAGGAGGGGAGAGAGAGACAGCCTTTGAGACAAAGGAACCTGAGAATGGGGGAATGGAGGCTGATAGTTACAAAGAAGCTGGCTTGTCAGGAAAGGAGGGTTTAGACCCCTTAGAATCCTGCTGAGACTTGTCCTGAAATCTCCTTTCATTGGGTCTCTTACCTTTTTGCAAAAATGTCTTTATGAACAAAGGGACCAACCTTGGAAGGATCATTTCTTTGATACTTAGGGTTAGGAGAAGTAAAGATTTGCCTTACATCGTGCATAACCTTACCCTTCTGCTGCAAGGTCTTGAGAAGCTCTGCAGCCATAGAACCAACGAGATGCTGCCTATCCAGGAGAGTCTAGAAGCTCCACACTGACATCTTCACATACAGGCTAAGTTTATGCTATGAAAACTGATGAAGAACAGACCCTGTAGCAGCTGTTCATGAAAAGGCATCAGCAGCATCATGGCAGCATTTAATATAATGTCTAGCAACTTGAGAAGTAGAGTTAAGAGGAGATAACACAAAAGATTTAGCTTCTGAGTCCTCACATTTTGAAACAATATTGCCTAAGTTACCCAAAATGGACAAAAAGCATCTAATCCTATGGGTTTGCTAATTAATAGCCCTAAAAGCTACAGTGGCAGAAATACATATTTTTTGCCATACATACCAATTGCTCTATTGTCTTTGTCAGAGGGTAAAACATTAGAGGAAGGAAGGGGTTTTGTAGGTGTTACAGTAGAAAGAGTAGTAGCAGTTGGCTGTAAGATAGGGTCCTTGTACAGCAACTTCTCCGAGTCTGGCTCTTCGTAAAAACTATCTGGTTTCTTAGGAACCAGTGGCTAAGAACCTAAATTAAGAGTAACAGTACAGAAAGTATCCAGTAAAGCTTCTGAAACAGGTGGGATGGTAGAGGTTTGTCTTTTGAGAGGAAAGAAAAAGAAGAAAGATGGCAACAGTAAGGAAAGAGGAAGGCTTTGAAGATATGATAACTGTGAAAACCTCCTGTGCGAAATCCTGCCAGTCCTTCTGAGGATCTCTAAAAGTCTGAGGCGAAACAGTATGTTTTGTCATCTGCTTTTTCTTTACTGCAATGTTTACCTGAACAAAACAAGGTGGCTACAAACCCTGATGTACCTCAATGAAGGAACCCAAAACCTCTTCCTTGAATAAGATCTGAAATAGGCTATTTGGTTTCTCCAAAATTACAGGTGAGGTTACCCCTTCTAACCACATGCAGACTACTAGTTTAGTTGGACATGACTGATGTGTGAAACTGCAGCACCATATATGCCTCCAACATGGTCATGGCAGAGACAGCAGCTGTAACATCAAAAAACAACAGACACATCTGGATCTGATTCAACAGCAGAAGTCTTTAGCTTCAGATTTTTAGACTTCTTTGTCATCAGAGGGACATTGGCAGAAAGGGACTCAGATTCCATTAAACCATGGGCAAGCATTAAGTTTTGGTGCTTAAGGTAAATCTTAAGCCAACACAGATGGCTGTGCGAAGTCTTAGGCACAAACTGATGGCAGTTAGATCAGTCCCTATTGTACTGTTCAGTACCTAAACAAAAAAAGACAATCACATTTTTCTCTCTTCAATGACATATAAAAAATCTTTTTAAGAACAAGAAGACAGAGAAGAGGAGGGTCCTCAGCGGGGATACTTATTTGTCTAATAGCTGAGGAACAGGCATGAACTGTACTGTATGGGTGAAAGACAGTTCACTACTCGAGCTGGCAGCAGGAAAGTTCTAAGGTAATCCATGCCCATACATCCCTTATGCATCTCTGCTTCCTTCAGGATGAGGTAATATGTTAAATGTACAGCACGAGATGAGGGCGCACAGGCTTTGTCATGCTGGCCAAAAATATGGCTATCCTTGGCAGGATTTTCCATCTGTTAGTAATATTGCAATAGTGACTTTAGGAAGGACATCTAAGAAATCCCTATTGACTGACACAGTCTAGAGGACCAATAAGAGGGACCAATAAGAGTGACAGAAAAGATGTAGTAGCTTGTGATCATCTGGTGGACATGTTTGATCCTGCAAGGCAAACAGTTGAGATAAGAGTGACTGTTAGATGGCAAGCATAAGTGGCACAAGGGTCCAGTTATAGAGAAACTGATATCTGCAAAGTGAGAGAAAGCAACAAGCAAGAAGTTCACACATGTCAGAGATACAATATGGCCAAACAGAAATGTCCACTTTCTAAGAACCTCCAGACAATAGTCTGGTACCTCTATCAAGAGTAGAGGCACATGCCAAAGTATGACCCTGCAAAGGAAAAACAGAAACAAGATGACAAAAAAAGCATTGTTGCAGTTTTTGATTCTCAGAAAAAGATGTTTCAGTGAGACTACATCTTTATTGTCTTGGGTACTGGCCATTGGGGGCTGTTGGGTGAATTTATTTTATTTTATTTTACATTTGTTGACCGGGCTAGTCTAGCTGGATATATGTCCATTTACAGTAGAGGCCCGGGGAGAAAAGCTCCACACATTTCAAATAAAGTTCACATCTACAGAAGTACATATTTAGAATGCAAATACGTTCACCGTAAAGAAAGCAGAAATTTTAAGAGGTCACAAATTTATAAAGTATATATAAAAAAAACTACAACATATTTGACTAGACTTAGTACAATTACTAATGAAGTTACAATTAAATGTTCAGAAAGAATAATAGCTAAAAAAAAAGAGTATAGTATAAATGTAGATAAGAAAGGAAGATAAAAGGAAAGTGAAATGGAGAAGCGGTTGAGTAATACATCTAGTAGTAATATGTGTCACTTTTTTGAGAATACATTAATAAGTAAGACTCGGATGGAGAGGAAGGATAGTAGTTGTTAAGATTAAATAATTTCAGAGATGAGAAGGTAAGGTTGAATCAAGTAATAACAGTAAGTTGGTCAGTCAGGTTTAGTACAGGGACACATCCAATGTGTTTTCAGGAAGAGCTTAAGTTTATTTTTAAACAGAGTAATAGAGGGAAGTGCGGAAAGTTCAGAGGGAAGTAGGTTCCAGGTTTTTCCAACAGTATTAGAGAAGAGAGAGTCTCCAGCTCTATTGTTTGATTTATTGATATATTCAAAAAGTTTTTGTGAAGATCTTAGGGACTTCAGGTTATAATAGGGGTGAATAAGGTTAGATAGGATGGGTGTTTTGGCAGGTTGATAAAGTATTTTATGGGCGATGGCCAGTTGATTAAATTTCAGCTGCTGCTGTAATTCAAGCCACCCTAGATGCTTTAGATTAATACAGTGGTGTGTTCTGAATGGGTTACCTGTGGCAAACCTGGCTATGGTATTGTAGGAGTTTTCTAGTTTCTTAAAGTTATTTTTTGACAGATTGGTAAATATGGGTGAGGCATGAAGAAGGGTAGAGATTAGATGGGTGTGGGCAATAGTTATTCTAGTTGCAGGAGTGAGGAAGGGTTTGATCCTATAAAGAAAGCCTATTTTTTTATTAGTAGTTTTCAAAATGTTGTTGATATGGGCGTCAAAGTTAAGGTTGTTGTCTACTGTGATACCTAGCAGTTTGGTAGTAAGATCTTGGGATATGAGTGTACCATTATTGGATGTTACAGTGAAGTCTATTGGGGGAGATTTACTGGTAGGTGTAAAAAGGAGAAGTTTAGTTTTTTTAGGGTTTAACAGGAGACAGCATTTTGTAAACCATAGTTCTACAGAGTTAAATGCGTCTTGCGAAAGGGAGTGAAGTTCTGATACAGATGTGGCTGAGCATATAAGTGTGGAGTCATCAGCGTATTGTATACATGTAGCTTGGGGAACTACTTGGTGAAGGTCATTGATGAATATAGAAAACAGAAGAGGGCCCAGTATGGACCCTTGAGGGACACCAATATTAACAGGTGGATGGGTAGAAAGAACGGTGTTCCAGAGCACATCTTGATGTCTGTTATTTAAGTAGGAATGGAACCATTTTATAGCTAGTGGGTCAAGAGACAGAGATTTGAGAATGTTTATGAGTATAGTGTGATTTACCATGTTGAAAGCCTTGGACAGGTCAATGAAAAGTGCAGAGGAAATCATGTTTTTGTTGATGGTATCAATAAAGGAAAGGAGGGCAGTAGTTGTGCTATGGGAAGGTCTGAACCCATGTTGGGAGTTGGAAAGCAGGTTATTATGGAGAAGGTGGTCTAGCAATTGCTTGTGGATACATCTTTTCATGATCTTAGATAAAGGAGAAAGTAGGGCTATGGGACGAAGTGAAGAGGTAGTTTATCAAAGTATGTGAGTAGATTACTTCAGGCGATATTTTACCAAAAGCTGGTAAAAGACAAAACTTTTTTTTTTCCTACACATACACTGATCCATACAAGGAAAGACATAAGAGTTCCTAATAATGTGGGTGCACGTGCATTCACACAAACAATTGTACTAAAGAACATTTTGTACACAGCTAGACACAAATTTCCTAGAAAATTTGTTTTGTGATTTGTAAATACTTAACATCTCAAGGCATCATCAAATATAACAGGACTGGGACATGGATTAGGCCTTACTCTAAAGAACTGAGCTGCTCTTTTTCTTAGCTCCTTATAGCATCCCCTGGCCCTACCGCCCCAAAAATGAGAAGACTAGAAGATTCCCAAAGATGATGTTTTACAGAATATCAGAATATTCCTACACAGACAAATAACAAATTACTTCAAATTTAAAAAAGAATTTAAATATTGGAATGCTGTGGACTATTTATTTAGAATAACTGTTAGACTGGCAAGGACTTTTAACTCCTTAGTGCTGACAGAGCTGACTGTACTGCAGTTCTCAGTCATGCCTGCAGTGCTAGTTGTGTGGGTTACCTTGTCCCAATCAAGCCAACATCACTTGAAAGGCAGAACAGATACATTTCTGCTATAACTTAATCATAGTAGTGAATCTGCAGTATTCATTACTACAAGTAAACAAACTGAGTGTGAGAAAATAACTTTAACTAAAAGCAAATGCAAAAAAAATGTTTTTCTTGTTTGTTTTAAATATTTTCTTGCATTTAATTTTTCTTATCACTTTCTGATAAAGCTAACTGCTGCCCAGCTTTTATCAACAGTCAAAAATATGACATCTGATTTAAATGACTGCATGTACATTAATAAGTTAATGGGGTCTGGTATCTGTATCAGGAACAGAAGAATAAGTTAACATTTGATGAGCCACAACTCAGGTAAAGGATACCAACAGGAATTTATTATTAAATTCTCAACTTCAGTGCAGTAGCAGACATACTGTCAAGAACTAGAAGTTTTTTGTACTGTCCTTAAGTGTGGAGGAATGTAAATTGTTTTACGACTTCCACCATTTGCCAAAAGATCTGAGGTCTATGTGTTTTTGCAGATAGATGCTAAATGCTACAGCTACATCAGTGGTTTTCACCTGGGATGGATTTGTTAAATGAGAGTACCAGATTTTGAAAGTTTGTAATTGGTGAGTGTGGTCTCAAGGTGTCCTTCCTGGATGTGGAAAATTCAATGGGATCCACAAGCTAGTACCTTTGTGAGTAGTATTCATCGTAAAAGCACATTTTGTAATAGTTATGTTCATTTCAAAAGTAGTCACCCCAAATTTATGAAAAGAAATATACCCCGGGGCAATTTATCAGAGCATCACGTAAGATAATAGAGGATCAAGTTTCTCTTAATGAAGTTGCATTCATTGAGAGTTATTTTTGGAAAGAAGGTACCCTGGGATTTATTAAACAACATAGCTCAGGAGATTATCTCTAAAAGAGATGATGATTTCCATTCAGTTTTAAAAAGGGCTTCCTTAAGAAAGAAGTGACCCACTTAGGTAATGCTAGGGATAAGAAGGAGCCTAAGTTTGATGGACATAGGCTTTGTTTAGATAGGAGTACTGACAATGTTATACATACAATTATCAGTGAAAACTGGAAGGTCATCTGAGGAAATGGAGTTATTGCTAAAGTTCTGGGTGACAGTCCTTTTGTGTACAAGAAAAACTGCAGCATTAAGCAATTGCTGGAGAACAACAGATGGGGGTTAACTTCCTCCATTGTGGGTAATAGGGCTTAGTGAAATGTTTGAGGTGTAGAGCATGTAGATTTATTCATGAAGGTTCTTTTGTTTTTGGGGGGTTTTTTTTGGAACATTTGGATTGTACTTTTCCAGTCCCTGGTAGGCTAGATTGTGGCACTACTGATATAGTTTATGTTGCCATGTGCTCCATCTGTCCAGCTTTTTATGTTGGAATGTCCACTAGGAATTTGAGGAAGAGAATACAGGAGCATCAGTATGGTATAAAAACTAAAAATCTCAACAATGCTCTGTATAAGCACTCTTTAGTTTGTGTCAACTGGAAAAAAAATTAACTTTTCCATATTAGAAGTCATCAAACAGGATTTAAGGGAGGGAATTATAGGAATTTTGTGGAATAGAGAGAGGCTGAATGGCAACTTAAACTTGCATCTTATATTTTCTCCTGGTTTGAATGACATGGTGGACAAAGTATTTTTTTAAAAAATAGGAAAGTTACCATTGGTAATTTGTAAAGCTAATTTTATATTTTTGTGATGCCATTAGTATTTTCAGAGTTTAATTTGTGTATTAAGTTGTTTAAATTGATTTAAATGATTTAAAGTGCTGATTGGTGAGTTCATACTTGATTCATTTAAATATATGTAATTGTCTTCAGAAGTTTGTTTCTTTGGAAGTCTGTTTGATGAATAGCAAATATTAAACTTTAACTGTGCTAAAAACACCGTTTTTGTTTTGCCCTGGTGCTTTTTCTGTTTTTTTTTTGTTACTTAGTTTTTATTACATTGTTGCCTGTTAGCTGCTGTGTGTTTTTTCCTTGGTTTGTGGTTTTCACAGTCGCTACATGGCTTGTGTACCTGAGGAGGACGATTTGGATATTACTTTGCATTCCACTCCAACTTATCATGACAAAATGCTGGAGGAATTGGTTTTGGCTGTGGGGGGAAATGCAGAAATCTCTGAAGAGTTTCTTTGCTAGAATTAAGGACAACTGTAGAAGTATGAATCTCAGTAGGAAAGCACAGAATACTGAAGCAGTTTATTCTTCTGGTAGCAACACTGTTATTTCCCATTTAAGAGGCAAGCAAAACACTGAGGATGGATCTAATAAGAGCATGAATAAACTTCTGAATGTAAGTTTTGACCCCTTTTTGATAAAGTACTTCAAGTTAACAATATTGTTAAAAATTACGTGTCTAACTTGATAGACTGACTGGCATGGGGTTTGAAGTGCTATTGGGGTGCTTCATGTTGAGAACAAGTAATCTGAATACTGCAATCAAGTTGGAGTGGTTCCAAAAGACTTGCATTTTTTTTTAAATGCCTAATGGTGTTTCTATAGACAGCCCATTCTTTAAGGAACTCACCAGCTTTTTTGATAATGCTGGTAAGGAGTTCATTAAGTTACTAATTGAGAACAACAAAAGTATTCTTGGTGAGCTAAAGGGCAGTTTAATAGAGATGGACCACACTGTTAAACAACTTTTGAACAACTGTCCTGAGTTAAAATATGAATATCATCAGGTCATTTACAGTGCTGACAAATATGAGAAAACTGCTATACAGCGTAAAACTAAAAAGATTTTCAGAGATGTAGCAGTGTATGGAGGTGGGCAACGCTTACGCTGATTTTATTTCTCATGTCCCTAGACCCGCTAGAGACCTTCACGATGATTTCAAGATCGTTTCTAATAACGGCATTTTGGCAAATACAGCGGATACTTCTGATGCTGCTGAAAATATTACTCCAATTTTAAATCCTCAGTTGACATCCGGAGGAAGTGACATTATACAACAGTCAGTTGTAAGAAAAACTAGCAATTTGGCTATGGATTCTGCTTCCAACAGATACGTTTTGTAGCCGACTAGTTTTTCCAACATGATAACTGCCAGTAATACCAATACTTTTAACAAAAATACCAACAATCCATTTTTACAGGGATGTTTCAACCGAGTAGGGAACAAAAATCGCAGCAGGAGCAATGTTTACAAGACTCTGAGCAGGGGACGGAGCAGATCTCGCAAGTAAGCAACTCCTGTTACCCTGGAAATTCCAATATTTCAGTGTATAACCATTGAAATCTCAAATTAACTGACGAACATGTGAAAGTTTTACAGTTGGGGCTGAATTTACAGCCAAGTAGAAAATCGAATGTCACTAAATCTTTAATTGAATTGAAATTATATTCTCAAAACTTAAATTTGAAATATATTTTATGTGATGTTAGACATAAAAACATATTTTATAAGCCTTCTACTTATAACCCTAGTCTGGTACATACTGTAAGAGTTTTTGAAAGCTTCAGTGAAAAAGACATAAGGAATTATCTGTCTGATAAAAATAGGAAGGCTTCTTATAATTTAAATTCCAATGAGAGTAAAGCTTTATACGAACTTGCCAAAAGAAATGGCTTACGGTTTATGAAAGATGACAAGGAGTGTGGGATTGTTATAATGAATATTGCAGATTATAATGAAAGTATGGAAACCTTACTAGTGAATCCATTAGAATATAAAAGGGTCACCAAATCTGAGATTACAAAAAGTTATGTTACTATCTAAAGTATTTTGTATGAATTATTTATGGATGCTGAAATTACTAATGATATTTTTGAATTTTTGCATGCGGAGAATCTCAGGGTAGGTGTGATGTTTGGGATTCCCAAACTTCACAAAAGTACCACCAAACCCCCTTTTAGACTTATTATTTCAGCTTCTGGTACCCGTACTGATTGTATTTCTATGTATTTGGATTTCATTCTTAAGCCTTTTGTTAAGCAATTGCCATCATATATTGATGATTTTTGGGACTTTTTGGATAAATGAAGGTTGTTTTCCTCTGTTTTATGAAATGTTAGGGACAAGTTCATCATGTTTACAGTAGATGTTTCACTTTTCACCTGCATTCTGCAGGATATAGGTGGTGATTATATCAGGGGGGTTTGGGAAAACACACTGATATGGATAATAACATCATCACCTATATGTCTTTATTAGAATTACTGTTGGAAAACATTTTTTTATGTTCAATAATCAGTTCTACAAACAGTTACAGGGAGTGGCAATGGGGGCCACAGTTGGACCCACCTATGCCAATTTGGTTTTGGGGTGGTGGGATGTGGAAATTTATTTTGCTTCGGATATATTTTTATGACAATATTGTTTTTTTATAAAAGGTTTGCCGACTACTTGTTTGTTATAGTAAGGGGGGAAAATTTTGATGTTTTGAAATTTGTAGACTTGTTAAGTCAGAGTACTAGATTTTTAAATTTTGTGGTGGGTGAGTGTGGTCTCAAGGTGTCCTTCCTGGATGTGGAAATTCGATGGGATTCACAAGCTAGTACCTTTTTGAGTAGTATTCATCATAAAAACCCCTTCTGTAATATTTATGTGCATTTCAAAAGTAGTCACCCCAAATTTATGAAAAGAAATATACCCCGGGGACAATTTATCCCAGCATCACATAAGATAGTACAGGATCACGTTTTTCTTAATGAAGTTGCATTCATTAAAAGGTTATTTTTGGAACGAGTGTACCCTGGGGATTTATTAAACATAGCTCAGGAGATTATCTCTAGAAGAGATGTTGATTTCCCTCCAATTTTAAAAAAGGGCTTCCTTAAGAAAGAAGTGACCCACGTAGGTAGCGCTAGGGATAAGAAGGAGCCTAAGTTTGAAGGACCTAGGTTTTGTTTAGATATGAGTACTGACAATAATGCTATATGCACAATCAGTGGAAATTGGAAGGTCATCTCAGGAAATGGAGATATTGCTAAAGTTCTGGGTGACAGTTCTTTTGTGTATAAGAAAAACTGTAGCATTAAGCAATTGTTGGAGAACAATAGACAGGGGTTAACGTCCTTTATTGTCATATGTTACAATAAAGGACCAGCCACAGTGAAAAGTTTAAATACATTTAATAATAAAAATAAAACACATTTAATAATAAAAATAAAACATGAAAATAATAAATATCTATTTACAACAAACACCAGAGTTCCAATCACAGGAAATATGACAAACAACACAGATGAAAATATTCACACAGACACAGAAAAAAGTACTTAATTAATCTCACTATGTTTTCCTGACTGATCTAAAGAATTACTATTCCCTGGTCACTTACTAGAGCAAGGCAGGATGAAATAGTTGAGGGATCCTTCTATGTCAGGTGCCACAAAAGGAAATACTTGCCAGCCCAGCTATCTGGAATTTTGTAAGTAGCTGTGTGTCATTTGTAAATATCAATATGATTCATATGCCTGTGTTACAAATGTATTAGAACTGTACGTCACATTGTATAGACGTGTGCTTAAGAGATATTTTTATACACTACTGTAACTGTTTAGATGTATGTATCTTAACAGGGAAGACTGAAACTTAAGAAGAATGATTGAGGTTGAGTTATTTATGGCTGGGCCATAAGCAAAAGACATGTTATTTTTCAATTTCAGTGCAGTAGCAGACATAATGTCTAGAACTATAAGTTTTTTGTATTGTCTAAGTGTGAAGGAATGTAAATTGTTTTACGACTTCCACCATTTGCCAAAAGATCTGAGGTCTATGTGTTTTCGCGGATCTACCTGACAACACTGAAAGCTCAAAAGGCCGAAAACGAGATCACCGACACCACAAGAACCAATGTGCAAAAATATGACTTTTCAAGGTTGACTGAGATGCCCAATGAGAAACAAGGTCTATTGTGTGAATCCCTCTGGCTTGTAGCTGATGCCTGGTGGTGGCTGACAGGACCAGTCGTGAGATCTGCAGGAAACAAACACTTCCTTTCTCAGGTGAGCCGTGACGTGAGCCATGCATTGGTGATGCATCTGGGGGCTGGCTGGGGGTGAAAGACTCTGGCAGGCAAATGAACTGGAAATGACTGAGCCCAGAAGAAGCTGGGAAATCTCCTGAGCTGATGTGATCTCTGGCATCCTGAAGATATTGAGCACATCAGTTGTCCTGATGTAAGATCCATGTCCTTCTGTAAGAAGGGCAGAATTGAAGAAAGAGTGACCATTCGAATCTTGTCTTCTGACTTGATCAATATTGGTGTCCAGTCTCCCGTCTCTTGAGGTCTCTCCTCTCCGTCTTGGGGGGAAAAAGAACCTGAGAGATGTGTTCGCTTGAATGGTGCTCTGTAACTGGGTGAATGGCTCTTTTTGCAGTAGTTTTATGCATTTCTAACTCTGCAATGTCCCTGGGAACTTGTGGTACATCTGGAAGGGGAACTTGAGGGAAGGGACTTTCCTCGAAGGAATTATGTAACCCTTGGATATGATGACTGTACCCATCTGTCTTGAGGAGGGAATGCCAGGCTTCTGGCACAGTGATATCTTCCCCACTGCCTCCAAGGGGACACAGCCGGGCAACACCTCAGGGCTGAAAGGGCTTCTTCTCTGAAGAGACTCCCTGTTGCCCTGTTCTTCGGACCTCGTGCTCTCTGAGCGCTGCCTCCTCTGTTGTTGTTCCCCTCTGCCTCTAGGGAATCCGGGCGTGACTTCTTGCACTCACAGACTTGATTTACTGATCTGTCCATTTCCCACCCTTCTGAAGGGGTGGAAAACGAGGCCCAAAAGCAGACTCCAACAGCAGAACCTGAAAGAACCTGGCTGCAGTCTCCTTCACTGAGTCCCTTCTCAAGCTGAGGGCCAAAAGGAAAAAATGTGACCCAAGGGCCTTAAAGAGAATGTGTGAAGGAAGCCCAAAGGATCCTTGGAAATCACATAGCCGCGACATGCCTCTTGACTCTACTCGTGCCTACCGCAGCATAAGATATTGCTTGCATGGAGGGTTAAGCCGCATGGGAAAGGGTTCTAGCTGCAGGCTAATCTTTTCTTGGGCTAGCCTCCTGCTGGATCCTGAACTACCCCTCCCCTGCTCTTCTTCATATCTTCTCCATGTCTCTGAGAGTGATGAGATAATTCAGGTGAAAAAAAGCAAAAAGATAAGCAGAAGAAACATCCGCTTGCATTGCCTATCCATGGTCCTAGGTCCTTCCTAGAGTCCCATACGAGTCTGAAGAATCTAGGAGTTCCTTTTGGTGAACGCAGCCACCATTCCTTTGGTCAGGCAGGACACTTGATGAGGAATTGTTTTGTCACTGGGGCAGTGATAAATTTGTAAGGCCTCCAGGGGGGCTGCTCTACAGAAGGCCTCCCTGTCCACGCCTTTCGTGCAATAACCTGAGCTCCACTTGAAAGCAATAACCTGCAGGAGGGGAGGGGTCGAGAGACAAGGAGGGTATGGTATATTCTGGATCCATCCCCCTAGGGATTGCTCGTCCCTCCCCAGAGGGTTTGTTGATGGGGTGGAGGAAGTTTCCTCAGAGAGGATATCTGGGGGATGAGAAGGAGACAGAGTCAGATCTAGGGACAGGGATCCCTGACTCATCAAAGTCAGTATCCGTCCTGACAGACTCCTTCTCTTCCTAGCATTCTTTGAATCCTCCAGGAGGATCTCCAGAGAAATGGAAACCTGAGGAGGAGGATCTCTGAGGCCTGTAGCAGGGAGGCTAGCAGAGGAGGGGTCCTGTAGCAAGAGAGGGAGGAGATAGAGGAAGGAACTGCTGGAGATAGAGGGAGGAGCTACCACTCTTCACTGCTCTGGCCTCCCAGTGGCAGGTCCACTCTTCATCACTCCGAGCTAGGAACAGGAGGGGCCACGAAAGTCTCCTCAAGAGCTAGGAGGCCAGGGGCACCAAGGGGAAGTCTCCCAAGGGGAAAAGCGGGCTCGGACGAGGGTCAAGGGGCACTCTGGGAAGAGCCGCTCGATGGAAACCCGACACTCCGAATTATGAAGGAGGAGGACCAAAGAAGCCCAACAGAGGAGAGGAAGGAGAAGAGGAGATACCGAAGGAGGCAGAAACCATGCCCGCGACTCCAACTCCAGCAGCTGGACTAAGTCGAAGGAGAACGGGCAAACCAAAGGTGGAACAGTAGTCTCGTCTGAGGGGGAGCGGACTGTGGAGCATTTGAGCCAGTACCTGTGACGGGCAATCTGACCAGAGCAGCTGGGTCATGATCGGCACTTGAGCAGCCAGAAGACCGCTTGACCTCTCTGCTCCGATAGAAGATCGACCTGGATGAGTGCTCGGCTCCAAGGCCGGCATCCTCTCGATCTTCCGAGCCGAAGTAATCGGACCATTACCTCGATCGGGAAGGGCACGATTATGCCTGATCCTGGCGGATCTCGATGTCGGCTCCGCACCGATCGATATCGCTACCAAATAGCAGTGCCGGAGCCCTATCACGCGAGACACCGATGCTAGAGCTGAGGGTGTCGGAGCCGATCGGGCCGCATTAATGCCGGCCACCTGCGTCTGTGTCCGGGCCGATGGGGCCGACGACACGATCAATCCGCGGAGCCGCGGCACCGACCGCCAGACCCCGGTGGCTCCCATGGATCCAATCGCCTCCAGCGGGCCGCCACCGGGCTCTTCTCGCTTTCACTCTCGGCTTAGGCTCGAGCCCTGGGCTTTGGCAGAAGTCGGAAGCTTGGGCCGGCGACTTAGCGTTTTGCCCCTTTGCTTGAAGACCCTGAGGTCAATTGCGTCTCTCCTGCAGGATCTTCTGGCAAGAAGACCCCTGATAACACAAGTCCTCTCTCCTAAGAGGCCCCCTCTGTACAGGAGGAATCTGATAGTGAAGAGTCCTGCAGGTGAAGAAGCAGTAGCGGCAAGAGGGCAGAAAAAGAGGCCTCTCCTTAGACGCTGGTGCTAAACACAACAGACACACACCTAAAAGCACCACTAAAAATTAATTTTCTTAAACATGGTCAAAACATAACAAAAATACACCAAGGGAATTAATAGTACAGGGTGCAAGAGATTAAATTTTAAAGAGAAACAGGATTTCTGGGACAGGGAAAATAATTTTAAATAGAAATATCAAATTAGTTGGGATAAAAAAAATTTCTAATATTAAAAAGTGAGACATAAATTAAACTAACAAAATTAAAAGGAGCAAAATGACCGACAACGAGATCCTGGGTACTTCCTGCCTTGCATCATGGGATAAAGAGCTGGCTCGGCGAGGCTGCGGTGTAAGTTCTGGAGGCTAAAGCAAGTGCTGCAAACTAGACGGGATCGCTCCCTGAGCTCAAGCAGGGATCGGAGATTGACAAGCAAGGTAAAGGAGTTCTCGAAGCAAAAGCACATCACGACAGTTCACATGCCCGACAAATCACAATCCTGACAGTTAAACAAAACAAATTCCCCATTCTGAAAAACACACACACAACACAAGCACACCAAAAACCTAATAAACCTACACTTAACCTTATATACACAACTATCTATGCACTAACCTTAACCCAAACCTTAACCCTAAGGTCCGTCACTATCACATACTTACCTTACCAGCACCCTAACCCTAAAGTCCGGCACTATCGCAAACTTATCTTACCCGCACCCTAACCCTAAAGTCCGTCACTATCGCACACTTACACAGTCACGCTCGTTTCGCATGTAGGTGTTTTCAGCGTCGGGATTTCCACTTGTCGGGTATTTCCGCTGTAAGTTTCCCGTTGTCGGTGATTTCGCTTGTTGGCCTTCTCAAGTAGACCCATTTTCGCAGATAGATGCTAAATGCTACAGCTGATTTGATGGTTTTCACCTGGGATAGACACATGACAAGAAGTGATGTCATGCTGCAAGTATCCCAGTAGTAATAACTGCAATATTAATTTAAGAACTCTCAGGGAGAGACTGTGCATTTTGTACTTTGTCTCTGACCTAACAAGAACAGGCACTCACCACATCTGCTTGCTCTAAGTAAATTAAATAAGATGCAGTAATTTCTTTTTAGATATATTCAGGAATATAGTTGAGCTTAATTTACATGTTTTCTTTATTTATTTGAGACTGTCCTGCAATGTTGTTTCAAATATTTCCTGTGATTCTGAACTCTGAAGTAACTGTGATTGTTTGCTGAGTATTTTCTTGTTCTTTTATTATTTATTATTAAATATATTTAAACCTTTCAACTGTGGCTGGTCTGTCTAGAGATATTTAAGCTCTTAGAGTACATGCATATCTATTTGGTGACACTGTGCAGGCCACTCCTAATAGCCTTGCTCTTGGTCAAACTACTATTTGGATTAACAGTAACATTACACAGTGAGACTGGACAAACCTTTTGTTAACGCCCTTAAAGTAGCTGATGAGGAGTGGCTGGTGGCAGTCAAAACTACCTTATAGTCTGGGCAGAAGGGGGCATAGCTAGTAAACCTGTCCCAGCCTTTCTCGTGTGTGTGTGTGTGTGTGTGTGTGTGTGTGTGTGTGTGTGTGTGTGTGTGTGTGTGTGTGTGAGTGAGGGTGCGTGTATATAAATCAAATCTCTAAGAGTGTGCGTGTCAGCTACTTGGGCAGGGGATGAAGCACTGGTTGGACAGAGAAGGTGCTGGAGGTCTTGGTTTGGCCACTCAGCTGAGCTCTCAACTCCGTAGCTCTGCCAGTGGGGAGTCTTACTGGGGATCTGGAGAAAGAGGGAGAAACTGTCTTCTTAAGGGAAACTGCACTTTACTGTGTGTATAGTTGTTATCTTACCAGTGTCTACATCCCCTACTGCTGCCAGTGGTGAGGATTGAGGTTCCTTGTTTACTGGGCCAATGGTGGGGCATCACATCAGATATCAAAACTACAGTGCTCTGAGACTTCAGTCTCATTTAGTAATAAAATATTACAGAGCAGGCTTACAAAATGACATCACACACATCTGATTATATGACTTCTGGTTCCCATACTACCCCTTTGGCTAGAAGCTGCCAAGATTTAGCACATTTAGCACATGTGTCAATAATATACACACACACACACACACACACACACACACACACACACACACACACACACACACACACACACAAACACAAACACACAACTTTGCTAACATCTGTTGCAACTTCTGGAAGTCATAAAATAGTTTCAACCCTCCAGAGTAGCAATTAGTTCCCTGCTAGAGATAATACTGCTGGATTCCTAGACCTTGTTTTCCCAGACATTTTGTCTCCGGCTGCAATCAGAACTGTAAGATAATCTTTATGCCCTGAAATAAGTAATTTAATTTCACACTATTTTTCAAAGTTAGCTGGAGTGAGATTAACCTCTTCTCTTCCAGTATCCTCCGTTAACATATAAACATTTCCTCAGTTGTGATATAAATGTACATTTCTTTTCTGGCCAGCAAGGCACACTGTCAATACATGTTTAACAGAAGCATCTATGCAAATCAGTTTGATATACCAATGACGTATAATTATTTACAAAATTTCAGCTAGCTATACTGGCATATGTTACACATCCACTGTCCTAGTTTTCCTGGCATAGCTGGCAATATCTCGCATCATTAGATCTCTCCCCCCTTTGAAGACTTAAGCTAGTTTTTCAAGTAACCCTGGAAAAGCGTGGCTTGAGAGGAATAAGCCCGTCTGGGAAAACATTAACCCACACCCTGTCTTGACAGCCTATCTGCATTAGCATTGCTGACCCCACTACTGTGCTGCACTGTCATATATTCCTGCAACCCTAGGTTCCACCTCAATAACTTGGCATTTAGCTGGCTGGCTCAATGTACCCATAGATCCCCCTCGGACTCCTTCTGCCACCTACTGCAAATACTTAGCACAAGGGCCTCCATATCATGGTAAGGTTTCATCATGTTAACATGGTACAATTTGTGCCTTTGCCTCCTGTCTAGCAGTTCTACCATGTAGTTAAAATCAGTGACCTTCCTTTCTACTCTGAAGGCGATTCCCAAGCCCCCTGAAGCTTATTGTGTCCGACAGGAATGAGAACTATAACCTGCTGCCCTACAGTGTACTCTCGGGCTTGAGCATTCCTGTCACACCAGACCTTTTTCTGCTATTGAACTCCTGCCAGGTTCTCCTGGGCCAAGTGCTATATTACCTCACCCTCTAGCCATCCTTCAGGGTTCCACTCTCTATATAATAACCCTTTGTTCTTTTTTAATTTCTTCAAATCGTTTGAGCTTCCTAACACCATGACAGGAATGGTATGATTAAAGTTCATGAAATTAGTATTGCTTCAATATTTGATGTCAGCCGAAAGTCCTCTTCACAGCACCAACAATGTGCCCAGTAATGACTCCTATTGCAATTCATATGGAGTTACATGGATTGGTAACATATCTAAATACAATTGTAGATTATTTTTTATAAGACTAAAGTAGAAAAGTTGCTCAACATAAACCACTAACAGTCGAAAATTAATGCAATAGGTAAGAGAAAGCATGCCAACTTGCCAGTAGTGAACACTTCATGTGAAATCACCTGCTCCTGTGTACTGCAAGCTGAACACCTAGCAAAGCTCAACCTGAACACAGTCAATTCTGTACCTACAGGTTAATATTTTTTACTCGGTAACAATCTGTAAGCAGGACTGGTAACAGACCAGGTGTTACCTGCAGTTGGGCCCCATCCCAGTAGCAGTCCCCTACGTCCCCCACATGCTTAAATATGAAACAATGCCCTGAACTTTACTGAACTACTAGAATATAGTGTTGTAGCAAGCTTCTAGTAACCCCACTCTCTATTGAATGGTTCCAAGGTCTTTCTACACCTGGATACTTATTTGAAACAAATGGCTTGTTCATCTAAATAATCTAACAAACTATTGCTATTCAGGTTAGCAATCCCCCTCTCCAAGTTTACAGATTGTTTTTTTTAGGAACCCGCCTTACCTGTTCCTCTTGGTGTGTCATTATTGATCTACCTAGTGCCTTATACCCTAACCCCCTCCCCTCTGACCTGTCCAAGATTTGAAATTTCCCTGTTGTTTTGTTGCCAACTGCAGATTGCCTTCCCTGTTCTACCAAGTTGCTGCGTGTGTACCAATGCATGCAAGTTACCTAGTATCAGTACCTGCCTTGTTTTTTTTGTATTTGTTTAACTGTTGTACATTGGTAGCTAGAACCACTGTTATACATCCTGCTGCCATACTTGTTGTCTGGGTTTAATCACTGAAACATGTTTTTTTTTTCCTGCTTATTTACTGACTGGTGTTGACTGATGCAACTTTATCTGCTGCCCCATTTTAACTGTTACAGTGTACTCAACAAGTAATGTACTGAATTCGACAACCGCACATGTCCCGTTGGTTAATACTGCCTATTATAAGAGATAGATAGATAGATACACCCCAACCCAGGGTCAAACCCTTGCGCAAATACCCCATCTATTCCATCTCTCTCACCCAACCAATCTCCCATCTCTAGACCAAAATATAGCCTTCTACTACTTAGCTTAAATATTGGAAGCATAAACAACAATGTGCACCTAACTCCATGCTTTGATATCCACCTATGTCCCCGACTTACTATCCTAAACTGAAACATGGTTAAAACCCATAACACCAGACAGCGAGTTCCTCCCACCTGAATACAACATATTACAAAATGATAGACTATCCAAAAAGGGGGTGGGGTAGCATTACTATACAAAAACAACCAAAATGTGTACTATTAATCCTCCAGTCCCTTCCCACAATGCTTCTGAACTCAGGAGTCCTCTTCCAGACAGCCTTAATGACTACCAACCCACCTTCTTACTAAAATACAAAATCCATGCCAACTCTACCCCATTAATACAAACTACCCGGACAAAAAAAAACTTCCCAAACAAATTCAAACTCAAACTAAAATACCATAATTGGAACATACTAAAAGAAATAACCCTCGAAGAAGCTGTAATCCAATTCAACAACACTTTCCTATAAATCCTAAATGGCCATGCCCCACCTCATACCACAAAAGTCAAAATGAATACTGCCCCCTGGATCACCAGAGAGACTAAAATAAGACTGTTCAAAGGAATAGAGTTTGGCATCACAGGAGGGCCACTAAAACTACAGCAACTAGAAAACAATTCCAAAAACTTAGAAACAAAACCAAAAAAAATTCTCCATGATAAAAAAAAGATTATTTCCTACATCTGCAAAACAGGTACCAAAACAACCCCCAAAAATTCTGGGCATGAATAAATAAACTACTTCACCCTGGCAAACCCTCTATCCCATCTCCTACCTCCACAAGCAAAATCACAGACATACCTGACTCATTCAACAAATTTTTCACAGAAACCATCTCTAAACTAGTTCAACAACAACCCACTACTACTACTACCAATATCCCCAAAACCTGCAGTCAGTCCCAAAACTACCTGACAATTCCAGCCCATCTCTACCAATTATATCAAAAAATTGTGCATCAGGGCTGGTAACTCGGCATGTAAAAATCAACTACCAATCATTAGCGGACCGGAGTTCCGCTGTGGCGACCCCTAACTGGAAAAAGCTGAAAGACACAATAACTAACCAAACTTAAACCTACTACCCTAGCAGCAGATGGCATCCCAACGGAATACCTCCAGTTGGCTGCTAATGAACTTGCCTACCCAATCTCTATTCTAATTAGAAATCTATATCAGAAAACACCATCCCACCAATCTGGAAAACATTCTACATCATCCCTTTACATAATGGTGGGACATCCACTGACCTCACCAATTATCGTCCTATTGCCATCCTGTCCCATTAGCAAAAAGTCTTTAAAAATGTATACATGACCAATTTATGCCATATCTTCTTAATATATATATATATATACAATATATATCTATATATACAATAATTAAATGTAATTATGTATGCTGATGAAGGGATGTGTGCCCGAAAGCTTCATTAAATTTTACGTTCTTGGTGATTACTTTGTTTTTGGCTTACTTGAGTACTTGGAAGTGAAGTGTTTTCTGGATTTCTGACTTTATACCACTGGTATTGCATTGAACGTACTAGGAGGGAGTCGAACCAGCTTTTCTTAACTATACTGACATTGAAAAAGACTGTTGAGAGATGTCTTCATCCATAAAAAGACTATTAATGAAAGCAAACAATCCTTTGTTGCAGACTACAGGCATTGACAAACCTCAAGACACACCTATAGGTAATGATACAAATGAACTAAATAAACTACTAAGTGTACTAGAGAAAAAAGTGAGTAGCTATAAGCAACTTCAATGGCAAAGGTTCAGTTTTTCAGCATACTTAGAATTGGGTATCTTACCTCGAGGGCTTCGCATATTAAAGATGCCCTCTTATGGTAATGTTTATGAGGAATTGTTAATTAAGTGGCAAAAGCTTAATCTAGAATTAAGCGCAAATTATATGAAGCTCATGAATGAATTCTTTGTAGACATTGAACATTCTCTACTTATTGAAATAGAAGCTCTTGAAAAACAAGTGTTGGAATGTATTAATGGTGATATCACAAATGAACATTACCAGATTTTTGTTGAAAATGTGCATATTATGGACACTAGACTTGAATTAAAGAAAAAACGCAAACTGCAGCGTGATGTACAAGATTTTAAAAACGGCCATATCTTTTCCTGGCCGAAAACAGAATATAAACATTCAAAACCTTTTAATAATAAAAATTTTCAACAGAATAAAAGTAATAAGATTGTAACAAGGCTGCTTGAGCAGTTAGATGACTTCAATGTGCCGCCAGCTACGCCGGTGCCATCAACCAGCCAGCAAGCTAGTATGCACGACGCTATTCCAGTAACGTCACAACGTTGCGATGAAGAAGGATTGAGAGGTGACGGAGCCTTAATGGAGTTAGCTACAGGAAGTAACAACCTTAATATTTCCAACACTCCTACACCAACACAACAAAAAGTTGAACCTAAGAATAAGCAGCAAGCGGAGATCTCTGCTTTTTTACCTTTTCGGTTAAAGCAACCGGAAAAGGTAACAATTCAGAAAATGCAACTAGAGAAAAGTCCGAATGTAGTAGCACCACAGCAGCAAGTAGCGCAAGGGGCGAAAAGAAAGAACAACAGCCCAAGGCAGACCAGCAAAGCACCTCACAGGTGAATGCAGCTGTCGTTGCTATAAATGAAGGTACTTTGAATTTAACACAGCGTTGCTTTTCTGAAGAACATTATAAACTGTTAAGCAAAGGGTTGAAATTTGAGCCCTTTGCTATGGACAATATTGCTAACGCAATTATTGACCTTAAATTGTTTGCAAGAAATATAATGTTACAGCTTTTGTTTACAAACTCTAATTCTACTGCAACTTCTTATAAAAAATCAAGTATATTTATACCTCAGCTATCACCTGTGATACTAGCCTTTACTAATATAGTTGAAATAGAACTGAGGTCATTATATTTAAACAAATTTGATAAAACAAGGAAATATAATTTAACATATGGTGAATATCAAGCCCTTATAGAATTAAAAAATGATAAAGAATTAATTATCAAACAGGCCGATAAAGGCAGTGCTACTGTGCTTATGAATAGAAGTTTTTATAATACTAAGTTTAAAAACTTTCTTGCTGATGTTAATACATTTAAACAAATAACTTTTTTGGAAGTAAAAAATCAAATAATGCAAGTCAATATGGTTATATATGACATGCAGTTAAATGATGAAATTTCATTAGATTTATTTAATTATTTTTCCGTTCCATGCCCTAAAATTCCACAGATTTATGGAATTCCAAAAATTCATAAATCTCTACAAGACCCCCCACTGAGACCCATTGTTTCAGGTAAAGGGTGGGTGACTGAACCCATCTCTAAATATCTACAAAAGGAATTGGCCAAAATTTTACCTAGGTGTAACAGTATTATAAAAGCTACAATTGATTTTTTATGTAAATTAAATACATGGTATGGTAGGGCTACAAATGAGTATATTTTGGTAACACTTGATGTGGAATCGTTATTTACAGTTATTCCTATAGATTACGGTATTGAAGCTATAAGAAGATTATTATTAATGGATTCTACTATGCAACCATGTGAAATAGAGAAATAATGTTTACTGTTAGACCTGGTTCTAACTAAGAATGTTTTCATCTTTGATGGTATTCCTTATAAACAACTGACAGGAGTGGCCATGGGAACCTCAGTGGCTAACACGTTTGCGAATCTCGTGTTATATTATTGGGAGAAGAAATATATATTAAGTAATAATAATGTACACAATATATATGTGAAAAGTTACGCTAGATTTGTAGATGACTGTTTTTTCATATGGGAAGGCACGGAAGATGAATTATTATTTTATTTTTCTTATTTAAATAATACTACGAATTTTTTAAAGTTTAAGATGGACTATTCTAGGTACAGTATAGTATTTTTGGATGTTAAACTTTACAAAAGAAATGATAAACTGGAAACAATGGTTCATAAGAAAGAAGTATATACAGCAAGATACTTGAAAAAAGCAAGTATGCATCCTCCACATATATTTAAAGGAATAGTCAAATCACAGATGATTAGGGTGAGCAGGTTAACAACTGATAATGAGCAATATGAAATTGAGATGGAGAAAATGAAGGATGAATTTGTAAGGAATGGTTATACTGAGTTTATTATAAATAAGATTATTGAAGAAGTAAATCAAGGTAGACATAATGTATTTAGACCAGTATTTAATGTCCCTTTACCACAAATACAACAACTATGCACAACACAAAGGGTAATGCAACAAAACAAAAGTAGATATGTTATGACATACAATGGGTATACGTATCAAATTAATAAGATCATTGAGTGAAATTGGCCAATACTGATGGCCATGCCAGAAATAGAAAAGTTAGTAGGCTCTAAACCTAGTTTTGCATACAGAAATCATCAATCCATAAAAAATATGTTATGTTATAAAGATTTTAAGGAAGAACGTAAGTTACAACAGGGTAAATTAGGCACCTATAAATGCCAGAATTGTACCTGTTGCAAAGATATATTTGAATCTGATCAATCATACAAACATCCTATTACAAATAAGGAATATAAATTCCATATAGCAGCAACATGTAATACAAGTAGATTGGTGTACCTCGCTACTTGCACACATTGTTATGCATTTTATATAGGGAAAACCACAAGACGGCTCAAAGACCGTATCATAGAACATAAATCTGAAATAAATAGGAAAGTACAAACAAATGCCCTATATAAACATATTATGGAATTTGAGACACATAATTTTAAATTTAGAGTGATAGATATAGTTGAGCCAGGAATAAGAGGTGGTGACACAAACAATGCTATAGAGCTAAAAGAGTTAGACTGGATAATTAGACTACAGGCAGATTCAAATCCAGGTCTTAATAGTGCCATTAGTATAAAGCCTGTACTAGTTAAAAGACAGTTGGAAATAAAATAAATATATATGTATTTATATATATTATTACACAATATTTTTTAATATGTTAGCATTTAATGAAGTATATTGATATTATTAAGTAGATATTGTTACTTTTAAGAATTTTTTGATAAATGGTTGAGTATATGTTTTTAAATTATGTAATGATATAGTAGACTAGAATTTTTATTGGCTGGTTCTGATCATGTGTTTTTTAAACAATCCTCTATATATACAATAATTAAATGTAATTATGTATGCTGATGAAGGGATGTGTGCCCGAAAGCTTCATTAAATTTTACGTTCTTGGTGATTACTTTGTTTTTGGCTTACTTGAGTACTTGGAAGTGAAGTGTTTTCTGGATATCTTCTTAATAACCAGATTTTCTCTCCTACCTAACATGGATTCCACCCTGCCCACAGTACAACCACAGCCCTTCTTTCTTCTACAAATCTCATCAACCTAAACAAGCACCTAGGTAAACTAACATCTGCCATATTCTTAGACCTGTCAAAAGCCTTCGATATGGTCAACTATGCCAAACTACTCCACTCCCTTACTAATCTTGGCCTTAGTGATCAAGCACTAGCCTGGTTCTAAAACTATCTACATGGTAGACAACAAGCAGTTAGATGGGACAACAACCTATCCTCACTGCTGCCTAATACCACAGGAGTCCCACAAGGGTCCATTCTACGACCCCTGCTACTCTCCCATCTTCATTAATGATCTCCACAGCATCTGTCAAGATGCAACTGTTATACAATATGCTGACGACTCAATGTTAGTCTCCTCAGCTAACAACCCCCACACACTCCTCTTAGTCACCCAAAAGCCTTCCAAAATAACAAAACCTGGTTTCTCAACAAAAACCTCTTACTTAATCCCAAAAGACCAAACTGTTGCTATTTAAACCAAACAAATCTACCTCAATGCCCAACCCATTCAATATAGTGTCCAGAGATGGGACTATCATCTCTCCAGACACGTATACTAAACTGCTAGGAGTGACCACTGACAACAACCTCAAGTTTGATTTACATATAACTATTAAAAACATTCACAAAAACTGGGCAGTCTTTATAAAAACAAACCATTTCTAACCCAACTTGCTAGAATCTTCATAGCTCAAACCCACCTACTCTCCACACTATTCTAAGCATCTTGACATCTGCTACAATCAAATTGCCAGATTTGCTACTACTGCCCCACCATTGTCATTCACTACATCAACTTAATTGGCTTGAATTCCCAAATCTCCTCTCATTACATCAGCTTTTTTTTGCCTATAAACTCCTACTACTTCCTAACCCCCCCAGGACTAATCTACTTAAACTACAAACTAATACCAGACAACTTCGCTCTAGTGATAAAAGACTACTCAAGGTGACCAAAAAACAAAAACACAGCAGGTGACTCCTCCTTCCCTAACTACATAGGTAAAATTTGGAACTGCATCTTTTCTTCAATTTCATCCTGTGCCATTCTTTGTCATATGGGAACTCACTGGCCTAACACTCCTCAACACTGACTGCATCAGTGTTTCCACAGTTTCCTGTTCCTTTCCTTGCAGTCTAGCTTCAACTGATCATTTATACTGGTTTCCTGTGGAAGACTCCAAAATATCTTGATATGGCACCTGATCAATTGCTTCTTGTTCCACTGGGTTCCCCTTAACTTGGATATCCATTGCTCTATCCTGTTGTGGTGCTTTCTGCATTCGATTTTCTACACTAAATCCTTTGTTCATGTATACAGACTTCAATTTTCCTTGAGAATCAGGTGCCTCCCTAGCTATCTCCCTTAAGCCTCTTAGTGCAGGATCTGAGAACTGAGCCTGCCTTTACTCTATCTTTGCGACCCTTCCCAGCTCCCTTTTCACAGGAAGCCTGGTATCCTCTGACAGCAGTGCCTCACTGTCAGCCTGGGTACTACCACTCGCCTCTGCCCTTGCAGTCACTATGTCCAAGGGAACATCTGTACCTACACCAGCAGCTGTGGCTTACCTTCAGGCTCATTGCTACAGGGTAGCTCTCACCCTGAAATAGCCACCTCACCAACCCTGACTTCAGATGTGGGGTCTGTCTGGGTCTTCCCCAGGCTACCAGCCCCACATGCCTTTCTCCACGCATGACTGAGTGTAACTGCATGCACTCAAGGTACTGCATTATCAAAATAATTCCCTATCAGGACACCTACAGGGATATCCTCAAACATACCTAGTTGTTTGCTTCCTCTTCCACCCTCCCAGTCAAGGTGAACCCTGGTCAAAGGCATTTGGAATGGGGTCCCTCCTAAAGCTCTAAATGGAGAGGACTGCTCAAGCAAGTACTGCTCCTCTTTAACCACTGCAGGCTTTACAATGGTTATGTCAGAGGCTGTATCTCTCTTAGCAGTGGCCTGTTTTCCATCCACTCAGATAGGATATAAACTCTGGTGATAGTTTGGTACCCCTGTTGTCTCCAGACAACTTACCAGTGGCATGCTGTTATTCCCACTTGCTGGCTACCCCATCTTTTGTTCCTCACCTTGCTTCCATGGGCATCTATATGACACATGGTCCCACTGGTTACATTTAAAACATTTAACCCTTGATCCTGGCTGTGTACCTGAACTAGTGGCTTCCCATTACTGGTGGACTCTGTTGGGATAGTTTACGCTGCCCACCATGGCTTCTCTTATATCCATGTGTGGCATACCTCTCAACCTCTTGGAACAAAAAATCTAGAGAAATCCATAAACAGAAGTGGGACAAAGGCTCAAAAATAGGGACAATTTTTACATATTGCTCTTATAAACTTAGAAAGTTAATAGAATAACAGGTTTTGCATTAGCATGAATTTTCTGAAGGTTATGAAGTCTGAAATTAAATATCTATTATTTTCTAACTTCTATCTTTAATTATTTGCCACTAATTTGCCAGAAAAACACAATTTTATGAAAAATGGACCAAAAATATGAGGCAAACATCTGGATATTCTGAGAAAATCTGTACAGTTGAGAGGTATAATGTGTAGCACTGGGTATCCCCTTCCTGTGCAGTGATGCTCTGCTTGTTAAGTAGAGATCCCCTTTTTTCCCCAGCTCATCTTCAGTTGCACTCCCCGTCTGCCAACTACATTCCTGTTCTCCCACTATAAACAGAGGGAAAGTGGAGGGGCCAAATATAAACAACTGACAATAGCAGGGGAAGAACTTTTGGGAACTTTCCCTTGTGGTCATTGTTCTTCGTGTAATCAGGTGAACAAGTTGAAGCAATTTACTAGTGCTAACACTAGTAAAGTTTATAATCTTAGGATATTTGCCAATTGCTCAAGTAGCTGGGTTATATATTTGGCCACATGCCAGTGTTCTGCCTCCTATGTGGGAAAAACTTCACGATCACTTAGAATAAAAATAGGGGAACATCGGAGTGACATTCGGAATAAGAAACCTACGAATGCTCTTTATCAACACACCATCAAACACCCCACAGCAAAGTTTATGTTTATTGTTATTGACAGAATTACTGGCTATAGGAATAATCAACAGGGATGGCAAAACATACTGAGCCATAAAGAAAAATACTGGATTATCCATCTTGGAGCCTTGTTTCCACCTGGTCTAAATGACCATTTATGATAAGTATATTGTTTATATACACATTTATTCATGTATAACTTGGCTCATATGGATGTCTCCTTAATGTAGTATTTATACTAACATATTTTGTTGGTTAGCCAGTATGTTCTATTATTTTGGTTAGTTTTAGTGATGGTATCAACTTACATCATGCATACGCAAGTTACTAGTTATTTAACTAACCAATTACTGATGCAGTTGATTGACAGAAGCTCACAACCACAAACCAACTATTAAATATTAAATACATTATTTGCTTATATTTATATGGATAGTATTTCTAAATAACATCCATATACATATAGCAATATTAATTGGATGTTAATGTGGTTTTAATTACCACGAATATGCTGTTTTTTTATACGCATCATTCCAACAGTACATTTTATTAAAAAATAGGGGTATGGACCATACCATTGATTGCCATTGGCTGGTGTACCATATAAATATTCAGGATGTCTTGTGTTTATTTACATGATTACTTTTCACTGAAGAAGGCATTTGCCGAAACCGGTCTGAATCTGGATTAATTTTTGGGATATTTTTATGTCCTTGAAGGTGACTACAATAAAGTATCGGACTATTTATGTTGGCCTCTAGTGTTTTGTTTGTTTTGGTTTGGCCGAGCATGGTGTACGAGCGAAGCGTTGCGTTTTGTTATCCCCATTTATGTACATTACTAAATTGTCTATCATGAGCTAGTGGTGCCCTGCATAAAACTTACCTGTAAGACTGTCACAGTTCTATAAACTAATTTATTCTCCTTCATGTTGATTTTGAAAATACCTTTCTTGTTAAGACCAAGGTCCCATTACTGACAGTTACCAAAGAATAATCTGAACTCTTTTGTTAGATACCAGACGTCAGATGAAGAAAATTATTCCAAAGGCCTGCCATAGCTGCCAACACAGGAATTCTTTACTGGCAGTGTGGTGCAGATGGATGAAGTCCTGACTCCCAGCCAAGTGCTTGAGGTGATGACAGGGAAGGGAGGAGATGATGGGACCATGCTAGTTTGCTTCTTCCAGGTGGAAGGGTTGGGGTGTGTGTGTGTGTGTGTGTGTGTGATGGAGTGCATTATCAGCCAGTGCAGACCAGGAACAAACCAGTGCCTCTGCTTACATGGTGGAGGAAGGCTGCTGAGGAATATATTACTAGTTTAAGAGAAGATAATTATCCTACCAGCCCACTACATGCCCAATACTTGAGTCCATGTTGGCACATGTGCATGACTCAGACTGACTAGAAGATGGGTGCACCAAGATCATGCTGGTGCTACATATATCAGAAGGTAATGGGGGCTGAAAATCTGAAGCAAAAATAAATCTTGTTTTAAGGACTGAACAATTATCAACCTGAAGACTGATTCCATACATTTAATAAATGCCACAGTCTTTTTCTTTTTCAAAGTAACTTTTCCATTACTCTGTCAATCATCAGTCATCCCCTAAAGACTCTCAAGCCCATCTATTCCATGATACATCAGCTTCGCATAAAGTTTTCCAGTAATCTGCACTGAGTTTCCTCTTATATGTCCATTTTGGAGCTAGGGACTCAGCTTTTACCAACAGCTGGGGAGAAGCCCTCATGCCAGCAGTCTCATGGTCTGGCACGATCCCTTCCATGGACAAAGGACACCTGTATTTAATGGACGACACTAAACACCCCCAAAACCAGAACTACACCACCTCCTTCACCCATTCCCAATGAGTGTCAGTCCTGTGCAGCACATAATAGATACTTGGATAGCCCTTCTTTATTACATAGCAGCCCAATGTCCATGATGCTACCACAATCCCACAATGATAGCTCATGTGCACCCTTGTGTGTGAGCTGATGTGGCTACTGTGTATAAGCATAGCACCGTGAACACAGACATCTCAGCTCTTCTTACTGCTTTTTGGGATGCCAGCTTCTATTACGTATCAGTCAAGTGATGGGCCATTCTGCCCCCTTCCAAGATGGGAAAGCTAGTGTCCGTTGTTCACTCTCACCATCAACAACAAACGTCTGCTAGTTTTATATCCCAAGCATACTTCAAAGAATTTTTCCTTAGGTAGATAACAAATGTCAGAGGTGCAATGGAGAAGAAAGAGGTACTGGGAACATATGTTCTGGGAGTGTAATGAGTTGGTAGATTTTAAAACTTCCCTACAGAGTACTCTACCAAAAATATTAGGCAAGCAAATGGCTGTAAGTAACACAATGATTCTTTTGAGCTGAGATACTGGATCTGAATTGCCTAGACATAATTAAGGCCTTATTAAGTTCAATTCAGTTGGTGCCAAAAAAGCAATTACTAGAAAATGGAAATCAAAGTCTACACCAACTAAATTTGAAGTATTGAATATTATACATGAGATAACAGATCTAGAAGAGGTATCTTCAGAATAGAGAAAGAGCAAATTACATATAAGTAAATGGAAAATGTGGGAACAATACATGCATAATAGTGTCCTGGAGGAGGAGGAGTGAGCTTTAAGGGTAGGCAGGAATTCAGTAGTTTATTCTAACAGTGGACCAATGATAGCAGCAAAGAAAATATATGTGATGCATACTGAATTTAAATGGAAAAATGTTAAAATGATTTGTATTCTTTTCTGTTAATGTATTTGTGCCTATGTCTTCAGTGATAATGTAATACATGTGTTAAAAAAACAACAAACTTCTCCAAAATGTAACCTGGGTCAAGTGAGTCACAATTTAAACTGAGCTTCATCTCTATGCACATTACAGTGGATTCCCAATAAGTCTTTTTTACATGAAGTCGTCCACAAGAGAACAGGATAATGAAAGAAAACACACACCCCAGTGATAATAAAACAGTCTTGCTAGAATGGCTGTTTCATGATACAATTCTTTCAGGATTGTCTCAATTTGTTTGTTTGTATGCCCTAAGAGGAGGGAGGGGGATTCATCATCACCAAGTTGCTGACATCCCGTAGAAAATTTGTTGACTCTGAAAGTGTAGAAAATACTTTTTTAAAATTTAATGTTAACCTCAAAGAATGGAAGAATTTACTTGACTGCTCTGTATGTTGAATCAACAGTTCTTTTTTTTTTTCTATCGTCAATCATTTATGTACGTGAAACTACCAAGACTACTTTCAAAAGGAATGTAAATAATGAAACAAAACATTTGTTATGCATCCTGGGAGCTATGGATATTCCAAGCAGCAGAGATGAATATTAAACATGATATTGACCTACCACAATATTTTCCAGGGATCCTAACCTTATAGTTGTTTATATAGATTTCACTTATTTCCATTATATAAGAATAGTATTTGCACCGTCCGCATTTAAACATGTAACCACTTTGTTTAGATACTAGTAGGACCTCAAAGGAGTTTTTCAAATAACGTCCCTTCCTATATACACAAATTTTTTTTGCCCACTCTACCCTGACATCAACATAATTTTCCAATAACACCCAGTTTTTAAAAAGGATCTTCTTGATAGAATAACTATCAGTAGAAAAAGTACTGATAAAACTTGCATTGAAATTCGGCTCATCAGTTTCATATTGATGTCGTGGTCTATTGTCCTGGGATGTATGCACACATACATTGTGTGAAAGAACCCCAATAGGTGCCTCCCCTTCGATGTTGTGTTACAACTTCATTTCACCCAATAACGCTTTAAAGTGCCCATTCTTTCTTTTTATAATGACCTCATCCAGAATCTCTTCAATTAAAGATAATGGATACCCCCTCTGTTGAAACATGCTCTTTATGTGTTCACACTCTATGATGAAACTATCCCACACTGTAACCATCCTTGCTCCCCTCACGAACTGTCCCTTAAGGACAGCCTTCTTTTGTGTGTAAGGATGATTACTATCATAGTGTAGGAAACTGTTAAGAGTAAGTCTCCTTATGGAACATTTCCACAACAAATCTATTCAGGTTGAGTTCTTTCCTTATTAGGACATCTACGTATGAAATGTTATTAAAATCTAGACAGCGTGTAAACTTAAGGAAGGTGGTTGTTTGATTTATATATTCTAAGAACTTGTAAACTTCTTCTCTAGGCCCTTCCCATAAAATAAAAATGTCGTCCAAGAATCGCAAATATACGCTACAAAGTTGGAAGAACCGGGAATCAAACAGATAACGTTTTTCCCATTCAAGGAAAATGGTGTTAGCGTAAAGGTCACCACATGCAGACCCCATGACCACCCCTTCCACTTGGAGATAATACTCATCATCAAAAAGTATAAAGTTACATTTGAGGATCATTTCAAGTAATTGTTTATATATGTTGATGTCAGACTGGACCAGACCTGTACTTGCAAGGTACTCATAAAACCATTCCATCCCCACCACATGGGGAATGATAGAGTAAAGGTCTTTAACATCAGTTGTTATGAACAAATAATGCGCTTGAAAATCTATATTATTCACCCTGTTAAGAAAATCCCAGGAATTCTTACACAGATAGGGTTCCTTGGAAATATATTGTTTAAGTTTCATGTCCAAAAACTTTGCTACAGGGTGAGTGATCGAGCCACAAGTATCCACTATGGGTCACATTGGTGGTTGAGCCACATCTTTATGAATCTCGGCCACACCAAATATGACTGGTGTCCTAGGATAGATTACTGTTAAATAGTTCAACTCATCTATGGTAATAGGTCATTCGATGAAGAGATCATATAACCACCCTTGAATTCTCTTATACATCATATTCACTTCATTCAGTTAACTATGACAATAGGTGTGAGAAGATAAAAGCTCCTTCGTTTTACATGAATAATTATTGTAATTCAACACCACCATTCCCCCACCCTTATCAGGTTTTACAAACTGAATACCCTGTGTGTGTTAACAATTTCAATGCATTACTCTCACCATTTTGCTTGAATGGAAAAAACGTTATCTGTTTGATTCCCGGTTCTTCCAATTTTGTTTCGTATATTTGCGTTTGGTGGACAAAATTTTTATTTTATGGAAAGGGCCTAGAGAAGAAGTTTATAAGTTCTTACAATATATAACTCAAACTACCACCTTCCTTAAGTTTACACACTGTCTAGAATTTAATAAAATGTCATACTTAGATGTCCTAGTAAGGAAAGACCTCAACCATAACAGATTTGATGTGGAAATTTTCTGTAAGGAGACTTACTCCAACAGTTTCCTACACTATGATACTAATCATCCTTACACAAAAAGAAGGCTGTCCTTAAGGGACAATTTGTGAGGGCAGCAAGGACGGTTACAGTGTGGGATAGTTTCATCATAGAGTGTGAGCACATAAAGAACATGTTTCAACAGAGGGGGTATACATTACCTTTAACTGAAGAGATTATGGATGAGGTCATTATAAAAAGAAAGAAAGAAAGGGAACTTTAAAGCGTTATTGGGTGAAATGAAGGTGCAACACAACATCGAAGGGGAGGAACCTGTTGGGGTTCTTTCACACAACGTATGTGTGCATACATCCCAGGATAATAGACCATGACATCAATATGAAACTGATCAAACGAATTTCAATGCAAGTTTTATCAGTACTTTTTCTACTGATAGTTACTGATAGTTATTCTATCAAGAAGATCCTTTTTAAAAACTGGGTGTTATTGCAAAATGATATTGATATCAGGGGTAGAGTGGGCAAAAAAAGCATTTATGTATATAGGAGGGGACGTAATTTGAAAAACTACTTTGAGACCCTAATAGTATCTAAACAAAGTGGTTACATATTTAAATGCGGATGGTGCAAGCACTGTACCTATATATTGGAAACAAGTGAAGTCTATATAAACAATTATAAGGTTAGGATCCCTGGAAAAAATTGTTGCTATTCTGAAAAAGTGGTGTATTGTGCTATATGCACACAATGTGATTGGTTTTATATCAGAAAAACAGAGCGTAGATTAAAAGAACGCATAGGGGAACATGTCCGTAATATCAGGGATCAAGTTGAATTTAATGCACTTGTGAAACATGTAACTAACCTTAACGGACATTTTTTTAAATTTGTGGTACTTGAAGCAATTCAGATTAATAAAAGGGGGGGCTTGCCAGTTCTGTTAGAGAAAATGGAATTGGGTTGGCAATTACGTTTAAATGCAGAGTCTTGGCCAGGCCTGAATGGAACATTGTCTCTAAGTAGTGTCTTAAAACTAAAAGCCTTAAACAGATAGACTCAGCAAGCTTACACATATATATGAGCTACATCTTTCTGGTCAAGTAGAATAAAGTGATTTTTGCACTTATAATTTAAATATATTTTTAAAAAATATATATATTTTGATGCTTACATCTACTATAACTTATATTTTCATATGATTTTTGTGTTACTTAAACTGACAAAATTATTTTGATATGTATCTTGAAATATTTAGTTATTTTAAGAAATTAGTATGGCTTATATATGAACAAGGAGTCTGAAAAACAATGTGCCGCGGTTTGGACAAATGCTTATATTGGATAAAAATATATACATAGTCAATGCTTTCTGATGACAGTTGGATGTGTTTTAGGATATGCTAAATTTATCTTTATTTATTATGTTATTTATTTTAGCTTATTTAGCTCTGGTAGATTTTATAAATCTTTTTTGAAAAAAAAAGGGGGGGTGTCAGTTGGGACAATTGTGATTTGATGTGGGACAGCCGATTAGGTGGAGTAACGTGTTTTACGTAATGTACGAGGGGTATTTAAAGTTTTAAATAGAACATTATTTGTCAGATGAAGTTCTTTAATTAACGGGATGAAAACGCTTACCAGCATATTTTAAGATAAAGGAAAAGTCTTTGTGTTGGTTTCAAAAAGTGTGGAATTCGTTTAAAGTGAAGGCTGCCTTGTGGATTTTACATTTCATGTGTGATTCCGGTCTTCTTCTTTGTGGATTTTGTTTGTTACTGTGGCTTGTCTGGGAACTGGATTTATCGGAGCATTTCATGGAACCAACAGACGGAAACAGATACAACCCAAAGCAGCGAACTGGAGGAAATAACCATTCTTATTCGAAGACTAAATGATCGTATTGATCGCTTGGAACCTATTACTTTGTCCCAACTGCCTCAACGTTCAACACACCTTACTATCGGAATGCAAAGTGAGCTACCTGGGTCCTCAACATTGCACCATAGTAGTCAAACATCTTTGACCAGGTCGAACCAGTGGCACAATATCTTACTAAACCAGCATTTCCTGATGAGCAACGGAATATTGCCAAGAATGTTCATTCACAGAATCTATTACGAACAAGTGAACAGCATCGGTATTTACTTTCCGACTGGCTCCAGGCCCATACAAGCCTTTACAGGGAAAACAACATTAATACAGGTATGGACAATTCTTTTTCATACAAACTTTCTGAATTAGACTATGTGTTGATCAAAATTTAAAAAATCACTAATGGACATGTATTTCAATGAGTGTATCAAAATGAAAATCGTCACTAAAGGCCTGCGGGTCTAGAGTTATCCCATAGGCCTAATAAAAAATTCTCTGTTACATAAATAACATTTGGGCTTGTTTGATAAGTTCGAGTTGGAATACATGCAACTAGTAATTGATGACAATGAGAAAACTATTGAAACTTTAACAAAGCAAGCTAATGAGCTTGACATGACTTTCACTAAGGATCCACTATTTTCTAATAATGGTTTTGGGTATAATAGGATCTTTAGGACAACTGATGAAAAAAATCAAGTAAATTAAGGAAATAAAAATTTAAAAAAATGGTGCAGGATGAAAAGGCATATTGTACAAATACAGCCTATCCCCCACCTCCAGAATCACAGAGATGGGGCTGAGATTTTCTAAGAATACAGGAACAGGGGGGAATAATGACCCCCAGGAAATGGTGCATGGACAAGCTGAAATATCAGACATTGATGATGAAAATTTTTTAAGAGGAGGACGAATATCCCCCATTGAGATGGTCAGAGAGGTTAATGCAACAACATAGGCCGAACTATTATCAACCCGGAAACCAACGGCCCACAGGCCAACAGAGGAGAAACAGAATCCGTTCCAACAGGGGTGCATGGAGGGGGAGGTGATGCCCCTTCTTGAACAGAGTCCAGGCATTTGCCATCTTTTACCAACTGTTAAAATAATAAACATCACAGATGACTTTAAGGTTTATAATTTTTCTGACTTAGATTTGTATTCTCAAGCATGTGGCTTATTGGCAAAAGGACTGAATTTCATACCCAACAAAAATATTAACCTGGTGGGAACACTGATTGACTTAAAACTTTTTGTGTGTAAATTGAATTTTAATGTTTTGTTCCAAGATAAATACTCAAGTGATAAACCCCTTCCATGTGTCTAGTGCATATAACCCACCCATACACCCTGTATTGGAATTATTTGAAAAGGTATGTGAACTTGATACATGTATGTTCTTTTCTGAGAACAATAGGAGGCAGAAATTTAATTAAAAAAATCTGACAATAATGAATTGAAATTAATACACACACACACACACACACACACACACACACAGGGTATTCAGTTTGCAAACCCTGATAAGGGAGGGGGAATGGTAGAGTTGAACTGCAATGATTAAGCATGTAAAATGAAGGAGATTTTATCTTCTCACACTTATTGTCGTAGTTCACTGAATGACATTAATATGATGTATAAGAGAATTCAAGGGTGGTTATATGATCTCTTCATAAACGGAACTATTACCATAGATAAGTTGAACTATTTAACAGTAACTTATCCTAGGACATCAATCAAATTTGGTGTGCCTAAGATTCATAAAGATGTGGCTCAACCACCAATGCGACCCATAGTGGATGCTTGTGGCTCGATCACTCACCCTATAGCAAAGTTTTTGGACATAAGTTTTTGGACATAAAACTTAAAATAATATATTTCCAAGGAAACCTATCTGTGTAAGGATTCCTGGGATTTTCCTAAGAGGATGAATAACACAGATTTTCAAGAGCATTATTTGTTCATAACAACTGATGTTAAAGACCTTTACTCTGTCATTCCCCATGGGGTGGGGATGGAATGGTTTTGCGAGTACCTTGCAAATACAGGTCTGGTCCAATCTAACATCAACGTATATGAACAATTGCTTGGAATGGTCCTCAAATGTAACTTTATACTTTTTGATGATGAGTATCATCTCCAAGTGGAAGGGGTGGCCACGGGGTCTGCATGTAGTGGCATTTACGCTAACACCATTATGCTTGAATGGGAAAAACATTATCTGTTTGATTCCCGGTGCTTCCAATTTTGTCGCATATATTTGCGATTCTTGGACAACATTTTTATTTTATGGGAGGGACCTAGAGAAGAAGTTTACGAGTTCTTAGAATATGTAAATCAAACAACTACCTTCCTTAAGTTTACACACTGTCTAGATTTTAATAAAATTTCATACTTAGATGTCCTAATAAGGAAAGACCTCAATCAGAATAGATTTGTTGCAGAAATTTTCCATAAGGAGCAGACCTCCCAACCATACCGAATTACTCGGTATTTACCGAGTTTTGGGGTCCAAATGAAGGGGTGCCACGATTCCCGATTGGCACCCCTTCATTTCCGATTTTTTTGGTTCCATTTTTTTTATTTTTTTAAAAATCGCGCTGTCAGAGCTGACGTCATCACGTGTGCGATGACGTCAGCGCCGTCAGGGCTACCAGCCAGTCGGAATTGAGCTCAAGGAGCTCACATCATTATTTCCGGCTGGCTGCGAGCGGGAATACAGCAGCGAGAACCAGGCAGCAGCTTACTGGAGGACTCGGTCAGCCTTAGTCTCTAGTCACACTCCACGATGCTTTCCTGTTCTAGGAAACCCCTGCTTCAGTTGTAATGAGAAGGTATGATGTTTTAGGAGTTCAGTATTTATAACTATCCGTGTCTGATGCGTTCCCTCGTGAAGACATGATTCATGTAAGGAACGGTATATATATATCGTATAGTTTTTATAAGTTACTTCACGGAATATTGTTGATGCTTTGATGTAGCTAGCCATTCTTGCCAAATGACAAGTGTGCCGTGTTTTCTTTTTATTTATTTACTGGGCATTCACTTTCAGGAGTTGTTTTAAACTGCACTGTTTGCTGAGATTTCGTCACGGATTCGTTTAAAGTTATAAGAAAACCTAATGGGTTAAACAAATAAAGGCTATTAGATGGAAACCTGTTTTGTTAAAGTGCCGGGTCTGGTCAGTTGCTCTTAACTTGCATCATATAGTGCCTTTTTTAGTATAAAATACGGGGTGTTCGGCTATGAAATCGCCGTTTAAAGTATTGGGTTGTGCAACTGTTGTGTTGAGATGTAACTGTTTGCTGTGCACTGTATCTTTCATTTATTGTATGAGAACCAGCCCACACTTTATCATCACATGCCAGTGTACGTTTTCTTAGACTGTAGATTAGTTGTTATTGTTAATTGCCAGTTTGATTGTCTTTATCACACGTTAAACTTGCTGGTATCTCGAGTTTAAGGGGTTTGCTGTGTTATTTTTTTTACCTTTTGAGAAGTTATGGGGAATTAAGATTAAATATAACTAATGGGAAGATGAGCATAACTGTATACAGTGTGGACGGTGCACGGATTAGCTGCTGCTGGGTCTTCTTGTATCAGCAGCTTCTCTAAATATGGGTAAAATGAGATCATTCTTGTTTATCTGACTTCAGCCATGTGCTATGTGCAGTTACAATTCTGAAAAGAAAATAGTTTTTTATTCAACTAATACACTTGTAAATAATTCCTGGCCTACATAACCTGTCTGCATGTGATTTCAGTACTACCTAATGCAATAATAAATGAATGTAAGGAAATTCAAACATTTCCATTATGCAAAACTCCTTAATTGCCAATGTTTGTGTACCTTGCCTTAGCTATTGTTTTGGAAGTATAAAATTGGAATGTTATACATTTATTTATTTATTTTTGGTTGCATAAATACAACATATGTGGTTGATAATAATTTTATATAAAGTTTCTAATGGGTAGAGTGACAAGGTGTGTCAGAGGAGGGTAGACGGGCAGAGATTACACTGCATTGCTGTGGTAACTGTGGTAACTGTAATGCATAAGACTCCATTTTGTTTTATCCGAATATTTTTTATATATTAGCTTAACTGAGCATACCCACATGTTCCTGCAGCAATCTACTAGGCAAGCTTGGCAGTGTAAAATTAATTTAGCTTTCAGTGTGCAATTAATCAGAGCTGCAAGCTTAGTCTGTTTCTTTTTTCCTGCTGCTGTGTTTTAACCTTTGGTGTGTGTGTAATTAATTTAGCTTTCAGTGTGCACTGTGCAATTAATTAAGCTTTCAGTGTGCACTGCGCAGTTAATTTAGTGTGCTGTGTACTGTGCTATTAATTTATCAGACCTGCAAGCTTAGTCTCGTTTTCTTTTTACCTGCCTGCTGCTGTGTTTTAACCTGTGTGTGTGTAAGTAGAGTTTTAGATGGAAATGTTCTGAATTGGGTAGTTTTATCATTACTTGTTCATGCATTTTGTTTCATTGCTTACTGGAAAAATGTTCAAACAATAAGTTTAAAATGTGCTCTCTAACAAGTGTGCTGTATTATACAAGGAATATAATTAAAGTCAGGAAGGTGTATCAAAAAACATATGTATGTTTTTTGTTTTGTGTGCAAGGGGCCAATGATTTGTAAACTAGGTAATCTTTATCCATCACTGGTCAAATGCATTTTCTTTGGATGTGGTGTGTGGGTTTCAATGGCAGAGAAGTTTTAATGCCAATTCTATTTACATTGTGAGACAGTATTGCTTTGTTTTAGCAGCTTTGTTTAGCAGATGTCTTAGTGTTTGTGCATTGTGCTATAAAATGTAAAAAAATAAAATCCAAATAATCATTGTAGAGTAAAGCAGTATATGCACACATTAGTATTTATGGTACATGGGGCAAAATAGACAGGTAATGGGGCACAGGAATGGCTGCAGGGAGACTCTGGTGCCATATTTTGGTTGCCTCTTCTTCAGTTTGCGTTTGAAAGTTGGTATCCCACAATTCCACTGGAGTGGGCGGGGTTACATAATTACATATGCAAATTTGATGTTAATCAGCGTACAGATTTGTACCTATTTTTCATGGGCCTTGTCCAGATTTTTGATGTTTCCAGGTTGAGAGGTATAATAAGGAGACTTGCTCCAACAGTTTCCTACATTATGATACTAATCATCCTTACACACAAAAGAAGACTGTCCTTAAGGGACAATTTGTGAGGGCAGCAAGGATGGTTACAGTGTGGGATAGTTTCATCACAGAGTGTGAACACATAAAAAATATGTTTCAAAAGAGGGGGTATCCATTACCTTTAATTGAAGAGATTATTGATGAGGTCATTATAAAAAGAAAGAATGAGCACTTTAAAGCGTTACTGGGTGAAATGAAGGTGCAACCCAACATCGAAGGAGAGGAACCCATTAGGGTTCTTTCACACAATGTATGTGTGCATACATCCCAGGATAACAGACCACGACATCAATATGAAACTGACAAGCCGAATTTCAATGCAAGTTTTATCAGTACTTTTTCTACTGATAGTTATTCTATTAAGAAGATCCTTTTTAAAAACTGGGCATTATTGGAAAATGATACTGATGTCAAGGGCAGAGTGGGCAAAAAACTCATTTGTGTATAGAGGAGGGGGACATAATTTGAAAAACTACTTTGAGACCCTAGTCGCCTCACAGTAAGACGTTGTCCTGTTCGATTCTCAGCTAAAGCATCTTCTGTGTGGAGACATGTGTGAATGCGCATACCTTCTTTGAAGGTTGTGCGTCAGGGCCGGCAACTTGGCACTTAAAAATCTACTGCCAATCATTAGCGGACCGGAGTTCTGCTGTGGCGACCCCTAACCGGGAAAAGCCAAAAGACACAACAACTTTGAGACCCTAATACTATCTAAACAAAGTGGTTACATGTTTAAATGCAGACGGTGCAAATACTGTTCCTATACAATGGAAACAAGTGAAGTCTATATAAACAATTATAAGGTTAGGATCCCTGGAAAATATTGTTGCTATTCTGAAAAAGTGGTGCATTGTGCTATATGCACACAATGTGATTGTTTTTATGTCGGAAAAACGGAATGTAGATTAAAAGGACACATAGGAGAACATGTCCGTAATATCAGGGATCAAGCTGAATTAAATGCACTTGCGGAACATGTATCTAACCTTAATGGACATTCTTTTAAATTTGTGGTACTTGAAGCAATTCAGATTAATAAAAGAGGGGGGGGGGCCTGGCCAGTTCTGTTAGAGAAAATGGAATTCGGTTGGCAATTATGTTTAAATGCACAGTCTTGGTCAGGTCTGCATGGAACATTGCCCTTAAGTAGTGTCTTAAAACTAAAAGCCTTAAACAGATAGACTCAGGAAACTTATATATATATATACATATGCACATACATATATATATATATATATATATATATATATATATATATCTATATATATCTATATATATATCTATATATATATATATATATACATATATATCTATATATATATATATATATATATATATATATATACATATATATATATATATATATATATATATATATATATTTATATGCACATATAATTTAAATATATTTAAAAAAAAAATATATATATATATATATATATATATATATATATATATATATATATATATATATATATATATATATATATATATACACATATATATTTATGCTTACATCTTCTATAACTTATAATTTCAAATTATTTTTCTGTTATTTAAACTGACAAAAATGATTTTGATATGTATATTGAAATATTTAGTTATTTTAAGAAATTGCTATGGCTTATATATGAACGAGAAGTCTGAAAAACAATGTGCTGCGGTTTGGACAAATTATATTGGATCAAAAATCTATACATAGCCAATGCTTTCTGATGACAGTTGGATGTGTTTTATGATATGGTAAATTTATCTATTTATTATGTTATTTATTTTAGCTTATTTAGCTCTGGTAGATTTTATAAATCTTTTCTGAAAAAAAGGGGTGTGTCTGTTGGGACAAATGTGATTTAATGTGGGACAGCCGATTAGGTGGAGTAACATGTTTTCCATAATGTATGAGGGTTATTTAAAGTTTTAATTAGAACATTGTTATTTGTCAGATGAAGTTCTTTAATGGGACGAAAGCGCTTACCAGCATATTTTAAGATAAAGGAAAAGTCTTTGTGTTGTTGGTTTCAAAAAGTGTGGAATTTGTTTAAAGTAAAGGCTGCCTTATGGATTTTGCGTTTTGTGTGTGGTTCCAGTCTTCTTCTTCATGGATTTTGTTTGTTACTGTGGCTGGTTTGGGAACTGAAACCTTAGCGACTGGGAAGCACCCTTTTCCTCTGTTAGCAACTGATCCATCAGCTATGAACTAGGTTCCACTTAATTTGGGTGTGTTTGTAGAAGAAAATTCATTCTCTTGAGTTATTTCTTGCCATGAAGAAAGATGATTCTAAAATTACCTCCTACTGGAACTGCATGAGATGGAAATGGTAAAAAACAGACTGAAGTTATTCTGAAGGTCTCTAATTGTATGCTCCCTTGCCTTTTAAGCTTGGCTTGTAATCAGCTTGCTTTCCTTTAAAAATTTTCTCTTCATGAAAATGCTGAGAAGTACCTCTTCTACAAAATGATTCTTACTTTTAGTGATAATCCTTTGGCACAGAGAAGAAGGGTGCACACATAAATAAGGATCTTGTTCACAGGTTAAGTACTAGGCTAGCTGCCCATGCAGGCTTACTTTACACCTAGCCAATTTTCCCTTTTTGTACTTGAAATATCCTAGCCTATTTGGTTGATAATTATATATTAACCCTAACAAGAATAACTGGGATCATACCACAGATAATTTGAGAAGACGCATGCATGGGATAAAGCATTTAGTAGCTGCTTCTCGTTTTACCTTTTTTTCTTAAGTGTCAATATCATCTGCTGATTGGAAAATGATAAAAACAGTAGCTGCAGTAGGATCTACTTTACTAAGTTGCACTTGTTTTGTCTAGTTAATAGTGGTCCAAATACTTAAAATCCATCTGTCTTCTTAAATGCATGAAGCAATCTTGATGTGCCTAAGATATGTCAGAAATTGGTTATATGTAAATAATATGCACTTATTACCTTAAATAAAAACAGACATCCTGTCCCAAACATATATATATATATATATATATATATATATACATACACACACATATATAAATCTCCATACATCCACAGCCCCCTTTTCCCAGATCTACATATGTAATAGGGGTATCACTTCAACAATGACAATCTAGAGCCAAGGTTCACACTGCCGGGTGGCTACCCCTGCTACAGTTGTTCTTCCATTCCACACACGTATGCACACTCAAACTTATGGCCAATTCAGCATGTCCAAAGCACCTACTGCATGCCTTTGGAATGTGGGAAGAAACCAGAACACCCAGAGAAAACACATGCAAACACCAGAAGGACATGCAGACTCCACAAAGAAGGCACCCCAGTTGAAAATCAAATATGTGTGTGTGTGTAGTGTATATATGTAGAAGTAGATGCCCTTGAGTCAAAATCAACTCATAGCGGTTCCAGGGGTAGGCCCCAAAGGGTTCTCGTGGCATATTACAGACGTTGGTAATCCTACATGTTAATCTCTAAGCTATTGGGCTGGAGTGTGTGTGTGTGTGTGTGTGTGTGTGTGTGTGTGTGTGTGTGTATATATATATATATATATATATATATATATATATATATATATATATATATATAAATCCAAAGCTTAAGCTCAATATGCTGCTGAAGAATCGCAGTAACAAACCTAATACAATTGAAAAGAACAATTTCTGCGTATCCACCATGTTGAGAGTGCAGAATTCAATTTGATAATCCAAAGGTTAAAAATGCACACAACAAAGGCAATGAGTCAAACAAACGATAAGCGCATTTGGGTATTCTACCCTTCATCAGATCTAATAATAATAGTCTATGATTTCCTTTTTATACAGAGCATCATCCAATACACACACAGTAAAATTTGCTTCAAAAAATTTAATATAAAAACTAAAACAGATGTTAAAATACCTTTTGCACTGTTAATCCACCAATCTTCAGTCCATATTTCACTGTTCAACTAATCAAACTTCTAACTAAATAAGATGTCCAACAGCTATTGCCATGAACACTAATGACGCTATTGGTTAAATTCACAAACCAAGCAATTTCATTGGTATACATTAGGGCAAATAAACGCCCTGTATTTCTAATTTTCGGCAATAGGATTAATCTTTTGTTTTATCTAAACTATGTGCTCTTATATAAAAATCAAAATTAAAAGATATGCACTCTTGTTAAAAGCATAACTCTTTGCAACATGTGAATGACTACAAATATGTGTGCATACAAAAAACTTGTACTAATTTGCAAAACTGTGGGGTTGCCTAATAACTATCACCATGCGTCCTATAGACACTATAGACTCAATTTCCAAACTGAGCGCTTTCACTGGTGGAAGTTGTACATGGGTACACGAAGAGTATAACACCCAAAAGCGCTCATCTTTTATCTGTTTGCTGTATATGTTTTTAAAACTTTGGATTATTAAATTGCATTCTATACCCACAATGTGTTGGATACACGGAATTTGTTCTTTTCAATTTTATATTTATTTATTTTTATTTATTTAACATTTGTTTACTGGGAAAATCCAACTTGGAACAAAGCCAATTTTCAGCAGAGGCCTAGGGAGAAATGCTCTAGACACATGCACACATCCACACATCCACACAAAGAGCTTGCAATTATAATCAAAAGGCAAGCAGGACAATGTAAATGCCTGTTTAACTACTCAGGGTCTGAACTTAACCAGTTTTATCCAAAACTTAAGCAGCTGCATCAAGCTGTCAGTTTTAAGGCCTCCAGCAATGAAGGCAAATTGACTAGAAAACTATAGCTCCTTCAGCACTTTTTTCCTTGACAAACCACTTTATACATATCTGATACAGAATGGAGTCTGCAGGTTAGAATGCAAAGATAATGGTAGCTATCATATCTGCATTCAAGCATGAGAACAATTTCTGTTTGCAGATCAGGTACTTGCAATCAATGCAGCCACTGTTTTGAATGGAAAACTAAATTTATACAGCGTGCACAAAATTCTACTTAATCATGACACTGCAGAAATACACAAGTTTTTCATGTTACTAGATTATTAAATGCAATATTTTTGGTGAACTAAGGTTAGAAGTATAATGGTATATTCAAAGCCAAAAGCAGAAATCAGGGTGATAACTCACAGCGGATATTTATCCTTTACTAGTGACAGCACTGCGCCATTATTTATTCACTACACAAGACTGTTTTAAAAGTGACCAAGAACACCAGGCACTGAAATACATTCCTCAGCAGGTTACTACAGAGAAAGCAAAATGTGACATCTTCAAAGCAAATCAGAATGTGCTATTCTATCAACACTAAAGGAAAGCAAACAGTTTTGTTCTGCAGCACAGTTCTAGCACAACTCGTTTGTTAAACTGAAATGTGACACTACAGGAGAGGAAAGAGAGATTTAATACAAAACATATACAAAATTATGGTATCCTCATAGGCATAAGAAATCGAACACACACACACGTTTATAAGAGTTACCTTATGAATGACCGAAACCCATTTGGTTGGATATTATTTCTAATTTCCAGATTTCAACATTCTACTTTTATAGGTTCATACACACTTACTAGGCTATTGATCATGCATTTCCATGAAATTTTTAGCCCTTGAAATTTAAGTACGAATAATCCAGAGGTAGCAGAACATTTACACGTTACCACTACTCAAAAGGGACAGGGGTGCTAAACCACGGGGTGAATTTGTGGTGTTCCATCCATTCATGTAGATTATGTTTGAATAAAGTACGGGAAGTACTTTGTTTTTATTTGGAAAGGAAGATGATTCCAAACAAGTGGTATTCACTGTGATACATATATATCCCTCTAACAAGGTCTATTTATGTTGTAGATGAAATTAAGATCTCTTGAGTTGTTTTTATGCCATCATTGGACTTGCAGTTACAGTGGATATAAAAAGTGTTAATATGCCAGGTGTTTTGTGAGACCACAATAAATCATTTCAAAACTTTTCCCACCTTTAATGTGACCTATAACCTGTACAATTCAATTGAAAAATAAATAAATCTGTTAGGAGAAAAAATATAAAAAATAAAAAATGTACAATATACTGGTTGCATAAGTGTGCACACCCTTAAACTAAAACTTTGTTGTGCGCACACACCCTTAAACTAATACTTTGTTGAAGCACCTTTTGCATTAATTACAGCATTCAGTCTTCTTGGGTACACACCTGCCATCAATTAAAGAGACTCTGATTAACCCCAAATAAAGTTCAGCTGTCCTAGTAGGATTTTCCTGACATTTACTCAGTTGCCTGCTACAGCAAAAGCCACGGTTCTCAGAGAGCTTACAAGGCATCACAGGGATCTCATTACTGAAGGGTATCAGTCAGGAGAAGGGTACAAAAAAATTTCCACAGCATTGGATATACCATGGAACACAGTGAAGATAGTCATCAAAAAGTGGAGAAAATATGGGACAACAGTAACGTTACAAAGAACTGGACGTCCCTCCAAAATTGATGAAAAGACAAGATGTAAAATGGTCAGGGAGGCTTCCAAGAGACCTACAGCAACACTGAAGGAGCTGCAGGAATTTCCGGCAAGTACTATTTGTGTACTACATGTGACAACAATCTCCCATATTCCCCATATGTCTGGACTATGGGGTAGGGTTGCAAGACAGAAGTCTTTTCTTACACAGAAAACCATCCAGGCCCGGCTAAAATTTGCAAAACAATGCATCAGGTCTCCCAAAAGCATGTGGGAAAATGTGTTATGTTCTGATGAGACCAAGGTTGAACTTTTTAGTCACAATTCCAAAAGGTATGTTTGGCTCAAAAACATCACTTCGCATCACCAAAAGAACACCAGCATAGTGGTGGCCATATCATGCTTTGGGGTTGCTTTTCTTCAGCTGGAACTAGGGCTTTAGTCAAGGTGGAGGGAATTATGAACACTTCCAAATACCAGTCACTTTTGGACCAAAACCTTCAGGCATCTGCTAGAAAGCTGAAGATGAAAAGGAATTTCACCTTTCAGCACGACAATGACTCTAAGCATACATCCAAATCAACAATAGAATGACTTCACCAAAAGAAAATTCAAGTTTTGGAATGGCCCAGCCAGAGCCCAGACCTAAATCCAATAGAAAATCTGTGGGGTGACCTGAAGAGGGCTGTGCACAAGAGATGCCCTTGCAATCTGACAGATTTGTAACGCTTTTGCTAGGAAGAGTGGGCAAATATTGTCAAGTCAAGATGTGCCATGCTGATAGACTCCTCCCAGGGGAAAAAAGCTGACTCAACCATTCGGGTTTTTGATAAGTCGATTAGGACGTGTTCGGCGAACATGTCTTTTGACAAGGTAATATAGACCCAGGGTTTTCTACCAACCCCAATCCTCTCTGACTTGTATTAGTTGGCTCAAAGGATATGCAGTAGGCACACTGCTTCCACATTTCCACATGTGGCTACCATCAACAAGCTTCCTCATTACTACAGCCAAGCATATTACAATAGGCTTCTTAGCCTCTCTCAGGAAGTTCCTATTGCTCAACATGCCCTAGCCACATGTTTTCCCCCCAGGATGGGTACACCCATCACCTTCTGCTACTTCATCAGTCATCTGAGTTGCTAATCAAACCTGGGTAGACTAAGCGCAGGTTTACTAGCTATGCCCCCTTTTGTCCAGACTATAAGGTAGTTATCACTGGCACCAGCCAACTCTTTATCAGATACTTTAAGGCCTTTAACAAAGGGTGTCCAATCTTACTGTGTAATGTTACTGTTAATCCAAATGGTAGTTTGACCAAGAGCAAGGCTATTAGGAGAGGCAGACAGTGTCACCAAATAGATATGCAAGTACTCAGTGGTTAAATATGCCTCACAAATATCAGCCACAAAGATATTTAAATATATTTAATAATAAATAACAAAAGAACAAGAAAATGCTCAGTAAATTCAGAGTTGAACATCACATGAAATATTTAAAACAACACTGCAGGGCAGTCTCAAATAAAGAGAGAAAACATCTAAACTAATCTTTCCTATATTCCTTACGGAATCTAAAAGAAATTACTATACCCTAGTTAACTTACTTTCAGCAAGGCAAGTGCAGTTGTTGTGAGTGAATGTTTCCAGGTCAAAGACAAAATACAAAATGCCCACTCATTCTCTCAGAGAGTTCTTAAATTAATATCAAACATTACTGCTGGGATACTTGCAGCGTGACATCACTTTTTGTCACGACTTCAGTTCCCAGGCTCAAAAACAACCATTACTAGAAACTGCTAGCATTTAGCATCTCCCTGTAAAAATACATAGCCTTCAGATGTTTGCAGCTGCTGGAGGACATAAAACTACAACACACTTCTACATCTCAAACCTAGTAATTATCTCTTTCAAGGCAACATAGAGAGTCCCCTAGTGTAGACGTCCTGTCTCCTGTTGAATGAAACTGAAACATAACACCTCTTGTTTATGGCCCAGCAATTAAGTACTTCAATCTCAATTATTCTTAAGTTTTGCAAGCAAGTTAATCTCCTGTTAAAATACATACATCTAAACAATTAAGACTGCATAATCATATCTCTTCAGCACACGTCTGTACAATATGACATACATTTCTAATACATTTGTAACTCAGGCATATGAATCATGTTGCTATTCACAAATGACACAACCATTTACAAAATTGACAGCTGGGCTGGCAATATTTCCTTTTGTGACACCTTCATTTAGTATGGTGGGTCTGAACATATGGTAAGTACTGAAACCCTGAAATGATGGAATACTCTCAATGTTCTTAAACCATGCTTCCAAAACGATGCACATATTGATGCATTGCAGGGTAAGCACCATCTGCAGGAAGTGAAGTTTTGTGTTGAGCCGCCTAGTGCTTAGCAGCAATACATTTATGTTAATCTGGATTCTATTTGATTAACATGGAAGCTTTTGATGACTGAAGTAGCCTAAAAAGACATTTTGAAGGCTGACAAGATTTTATCTATACATAAAAGCCTTGGAGAGATGGGTGCAGGGGATCCCTGGCAAACAATTAGGAATGTCTTTCATCTCCTCCCAAGTTGATATAGATAATGGACCCTCTTGAATGACACTAAAAGCTATGCCAATTGATACAGTCAATAATATTTTATTTGTATTGCGAAGTTACTGTTGATGATGGTAAAATCCTGCTCAATGCTAGGTTCATACCTGCCTTGGGTCACATATTCAAAGAGCTCCATCATGTCTCTTTTCATATAGTCCTGAGCAGTATATCTCAAGTTGTTTACTCTCACGTGTACTTTGTCTCATATGTGTTTTGGTGGTACAAGGACATGAGTACATGAATGATGTGGCAAATCCTGGCACCTGACAGGCAACTAATTATAAGTCTCTCCTTACTCAGCCTGCTGAGTGGTGAATCAATTTGCCTCTCTATTGAGTCACTTATGACTAGGAAGTTGGACTGTGCTGAAGCTTGATTTATAGGTTTTGAGCTGACAGACTGAGTCATATATGCATGTTTCCTTACTAATAACCACCTAAACAAGCCAAGCTATTGAAAAAAACACTAATAAACCAAAAAAAAAAAAAAAAAAAACATCAACAGCTAAAAATCACAATTACCTGCCATAAATATTTTTCCAATCTAGCCCATCCTGTAAATAAAACCTGTTGATAAAATTCTTATCAACAGCAATAACAGAAGAAAAAAATGTTGCTTTTACCACAAGTCTTATTGGGGGGGGGGGTGGGGGGTGAAAGAAACAAATCATTTTTTTCTTTTTCTTTAGAACTGTAGTAAGCAGTTGCTTCAGTTTAGACCAACCAGGGAGTGCTACAGCACTCAGGAGCAACAGCAAATGCAGTACCAGCTTTTAAAAGCCAATATGCAGTAAAAGAGGTGAGGATTGGTCTTGGATGGCCGATCACCCCTCCCCCAAACATTCTGCACTTGGAGAGTTGCCAACTTCTCCCTGCCCTAGCTAAACTACTATATAACGGGAAACCATTCCATCCTTTCCCCCAAAGACAGGCAAGAAAGTAAATCCTCATCCCTTTTTTCTTCTGCCATGCCAGCTCCTATACACACCCAATCTGCTAATTAGAACCTAGTCAAGTGGGATGTACTCTGTGCTTATAAATCTTTAATGCAATAGATCTGGCTGGCAAACTAGGTTTTCAGTTAATTCCATTTGTAAGAGGGGCATGTCATCCCTTAAACTCTGGCTAGATCTAAAGTAATTCAGGGTTATGGAGTGCCAGTCCCTCTTGCAAATCGAATTAAAGAAAAATTCAGTCTGCAGAAACATGCTCAAGCATCTGGTAATATACACTTCTTTACTTATTTCTTTCTTAGGGGGCTTGGTAAATTAAAATAACATCAACTCTTTCTATGCAGTAGGAAGGACAATCAATCAGTTATTAAGTACAACATAGCAATGTGATAAGCTTGATGTTACTTGCTGTCTTTTTTAGTCCATCTTCTTCAACTACCTCACTTCAAACCCCTCTTCTTAGTTCCTTATAGGCACATGCATTCATTCATCATAGAGACAGACAGCTTATATTTTCCCCTGCCAAAGAGTCATTCATACAGCCCAATCATTCCCTGGTAAGGCAGCAGACAATCACCTCCATTTATTCATCAAGAGGTGAGAGTCAGAAGCCAGAAGCAGGCTGTCATATTGCAGGAGGTAGGTCCTAACCATCTTCTACCCTCAGACAACCCAAAGGTGAATGTGATTGTCCCTGCTGATGCTTTTTTAGGGAGAAATATGCATGCAACCCTGGCCTTGTGCATCTAATAATCAGCATTCAGGCACATAATGTTGCATGCTGTACCTCTCATAAAATTCAGAGGAATTTCAAAGCAATTAAGCCTTGTGACTATTTACACCTTGCTAGTAACCACTTTCTGGCTGAATTTTTTTCTCCAGGTGGGCTAAGTCAGCCAATCCCAGGATAAATTTGGGGGTACCCATCCAATCATCCAAGTACTGTTTGAAGAATGATACTGCATCTCACTGCTTAACCTACTACAGCACTCTGTTCCAGAGGTAGGGGAGGCACTGCAAGATGAAACTGTCTCTCCACAGCCTTTTGTTTTTAACTACAGATGAAGATTTAGGACACGGCGTCTGGTACTTGTAAAACTTTTAGGCTTACAGAAATGCAGGAGACTCGAGACAACTGGCTCTCATGATATGGAAGGTGAGTAACTGATCTTTCTTCAAAAGTCTATAAACTACTGAATATCCTCAAGAGTCTATAAAATACTGAATAAATGTGTATTGCTTTCAACCTCTCTTCTAAGACTGTGGTCTCCTTAGTTAGGAACTTCTGGGGTCTTTCTAGTTGTTTGATCAAGTGCAGTAAGGTACAGCTTGAAGACAGCACTATACTCAAAAACTGACCTAATCAAGGCTGAATATAAGGAAAAGATGAGCATAAAAGCATAGAGGTTAAGGTACTTACCTCCCAGGCAGGAGGTACAGGGTTTGAGACTCACCAAGGGAAATTTGCTAGGCTTAAAATAGCCAACAAAGGCAAGCTAGCCTAGTACTTAGCTATTAGCCCATGAACTTTAGATCTGGATCATAATCCCTTGCAGGATTTTCTATTACTGTTGTCACTATGATCAAAAGAGAGGGAATTACCACCCCACATTCCCAGGTCCCTAACTGTATTTATATTTTTGTAGTGTGGCATTGTTTGTACTGTATATGAGGGGAGGGTTTGTCTACCAAATGTGAAGACATTGCACTTTTTTTGCATTTAATTTGAATCCATTTTCAGTATACTAGATATTTACGAGTGAGAGGTCTTGATGAAGGGTTTGCATATAAGAGATGGACTTGACAATAACTTCCAATCTGCAGTCATCTACAAACTGAGTTAGCCAGAGGTCTTGATTCCCAGTCCAGAGAATGCAAAAGTAAATGGCAAAAAAAGGAAGAGTCCCAATACTTACCCAATAGGGGCCAGCAATGGTTACTTTCATATGTCTGATGAGGCACCTGACACTCAAACTGTGTGATTTTTGTCTTTTAGCCAGTTTGCTATCCATCCTATCACAAATGGATCTATTTTTAAAGCATTTAGCTTAGTTGCAATACCTCCATTGGGTACAGTATCAAAAGTCTTGACCAGGACAAGATACACTGTGTGAAGAGCCTGCATAACCCTCCCAAAAAAGTATACCAGGTTCATTACACAGGGTCTTACTTTAACAAAGCCAAAGTGGTGAAGGTCATGCCTAATAAAATGTTTGATATCACAGTCTATAAGGTAAGTTATAATATGGCCCATGGCTTTGCAGATGAGGCTCATCAGACTAATGGGTCTATTATTCCAGGAATAGATGATAGAGTCGACCTTTACGTACTGGCATTACCACTTCAATGAACCAAACATCAAGGGCAAAATCTATAACCAGGGTTAGGTAAAAGAGTCTGATAAGTGGCTCTGCTACGGCATAATTAACACTGTTTGTTAAATATCAAGGTATATTGTCAGGACCCATGGATGAAGTATTTTTGGACATAAAGTACCTTCAGCACATGTTGCTTTGTGATAATAGGGAGTGTAAGGGATTCAGGGATTCTGTGGATTTTGGATAGAATTTGTTTGCTCGTATTGGCAAGTATCTACTGGGTCTGAGTGACCGGTGCCATTCTGAATGAGTTCAGGGCAATACTGAGTGTTGTTCCCTAGTTTTCTAACTTATCTAAAGAAGGATTTATAATTGACCTTAGCTTCAGACATTAAGCTAAGTTCACAGGTTGCTTTGGTAGAATAATACTATTTTTAAGTTCTTACTAATATTTTTGCTACCATCCTTGGAATGAGGGATTTTGGATTTCTTGTGTAATTTAAGGATTTTTTTCTTCTCATTTATATTGGTGGACCATCAGATAGGGTTTTTTTTTTTTGAATTTCCCATTACATTTTGCTCTGTGTGGGACTGCCAACACTATTCATTTGTCTAAATGGATGTAGAACTCTTTAATGAAGCTGTCTGCTGTGTCAAAGTTGTAGTACATGCTGCCATAAGTGAACTTTGAAATCTTTTCATAGACTTGGATGAGGTTAGTAGACCTGAATTTCTTGAATTCAGAGATATTTGGTACAAGGACTTTATGGATTTGAAAAGGGAATGTCACAAACATGAGGTCCAACTTAACCAGAGAAGGGGGTTCCAAGGGAATAGTGCATAAAAAGTGGCTACATATAAAAGGGACTAGTCAAGAATATTATGCCCACTAGTTGGTTTGTTAAATATCTGTTCCAGGGAGTTTTTCTAATCGCGTCTAACAACTTGTGGGCATATCCTACATTGGAGGTATAGGCCCCCAGTTTATTTAGGGGTAGTTAAAGTCTCTCAATATAATGGGATTCTTGTTAACAGGGACTTCAGTAATCATATCTAGGAATATTACGTGATCATCAAGGGGACATAAAGGGTGTTCTGAAAAAGGCTGCTAGGTGATCCATAGTACATTTAGGGTAGTATGGAATTATATGAGATCAGTTTCTGGGTCTCTGGGAATCTGGATGGAGGTGATATGACCCTTGGGAAATATGGAAGAGCCACCAAAGTTGCCATGAGACCACCGCTAGGAATTTGACTTCCATCCCCAAATACAGGTAAGCTGGCATTAGCTGCAAAATCTCACTCCCCCGTCTGCCCCTTCCAGGTTCCCTTGTTGCTAATTATCATCTGCAGTATAGTCAGGCCTTTACCCTACTATGCCATGTTTTTCCCCTTTTTGTTACCTGTGCAACTGACTGAACAATTTAACAACAGTCTCAGTATAATACCATGGTTGCATTCACTAACAGTATCTAGTACATCAAGTCCTTCCCAGCACTGTGCACATTCATTGTATCTGTTGAAATTTCAAGTGTAATGGGAGCCCTGACAAATGCTTAAGTAGTGTTGTAATGCTGTAGCAGGATAACGTGATCTGTTTTCTTTCATAGACACAGATCCTATAATGCTAGAGCTGAAGAGTCCACAGTCATTAATTTCAAAAGTCTATACCAAATAATATTACCAGTATCTTCCTTCTATCTTCTTCCAGATAAACATGTGACTGCAGCAGATGAAGCCTGAGACGTCTGTGCACTGGCCCAGTAATCAAAGAGCCACAATCCTCATCACTAGCACCAGTGAGGGGTGTGCACACTGAGGGGATAACAAGTACACACATACTAAAGTACAGTTTCCCTTAAGGGCACACAGAGATCACAGTCAGTCTGGGGCTGGTTTCTCCCTTTCGCTCCAGATCCCCAATAAGTCTCCCCATTGGCACAGCTATAGGGTCCAGATCCCAACCTAGTGTTCAAGCTAAAACCTCCAGCACCCTCTCTGTCCAACCAGTGCTTCGTATCCCTGCACAAGTAGCTGACACACACACATACACACACACACACACAGACTTTAAGATATGAATTATATACAAACACACAGACACTCCTGGGGAAGGCTGGCACAGGTTCTCCAGCTATACCCCCTTCTTGCCCAGACTATAATGTAGAAATCACTGCCACTAACCACTATGTATCAACTACTAATAAGGCCCATCCCAAAGTGTGACCAATTTTTCTGTGCAATGTTACTGTTATCCAAACAGTAAGTGTGACTGAGCAGCAAGACTATTTGAGTGGCTTGGACAGTATCACCAAACACATGCAAGTACTCTAGAGCTTAAATTATCTCTACACAAAACAGCCACAGTTGAAATGTTTAAAAATATTAAATAATAAAAACACAAGACAAATCTCATCAATTCAACACAGTGATAATCAAGAGTTCAGAAATCACAGGAACTTTAAAACAATATTGTAGGATAGTCTGACATAAATATAGAAAACAGCTAGACTAATCTGGCTAAATTCCTATCTAACTCTAAGAGAAACTATGTCCTAAATAACTTTACTTATGAGGCAAAGTGCTGGTGAGTTGTTGTCAGCTTCAGACAAAATCCAAAATGCTCAATCTTTCTTTCTGAGAAAGTCTTAAATTGATAATACCCAGTACGGCTGAGTCATTTCACATTACACCATTTTTATCACTTCTCCTTTAGTTCCCAGGCTAACAGAAACTCAAAATTTACATTTCTTTGTAAACTGCACCTGGCCAGGAAGCCACAGCAATACAAGACACTTTTACATGTAAAATCTATCAATTATCTCTGTCTTAATAACAACAGAAAAAAATTGCTAGCCCAGACATCCTGTCTCCAAGCTTGAGATCAAACACAGTTGTAATTCTTTACTTAACAGCTTTCTTCCAGCAAGGTACACTGTGGTTACATTTTTAAAGTTCAGCATATAACACAGTTGTCTTACATTAAGTTTTATTTACATTTGTAAAACAAGTCTGTGGATTATATTAATATTTACAATGACATAGAATTATCTACAAAATTCTATCTACCTAGGCTGGCAGCCTTCACAAAGCCATTCATTAGTTGACATCTAATATTAACAATGAGCTAATTATTCTCAGGACTTAAATACTGACTGAAAGCTTCTGCAAGAGGGCTACAGCTGTCAGTCCTTGCAGCATTATGGCTGCCTTTACTCCTAACTCTTCCCACTAGAAAGACAAATCAGCAGAATATAAAAATATATTACATTAGATTTTGATAACTGCTCCCAGTAGCACTGCTGCCGTATGAAACATGATGGGCCAACTTTGTAATCTCGAAGTCCATAATATCGGCTTTCACATTCTCAAGACGAGAATGGCGAAAGCTGAGAATCACGAATTTCCCAAATCTGCCTGGGCAAGTTAACGCTTCCCAAGCATGTAGACATATGCCCTTTCACCCCACTGTAGTGTGATCCTGGAGTTGAGATATATATATATATATATATATATATACATACATACATACATATATATATATATATATATATATATATATATATATATATACATAAATACATACATATATATATATATATATATATATATATATATATATATATATATACATAAATACATATATATATATATATATATATATATATACATACACACATACATATATAGAGTTAGGGGGACATGTGGGAGTGGGGTAGCCTACCACCTAGGTGGATGTCTGTCTGGCCGGTGTGTTAAAGTTTGCTGTTGGACAAGCGTCAACTTTCCCAGGGAGATTTGGGGCGCTCATGATTCTCAGTTTTTCACATTCTTGTGTCGAGAATATGAAAGCCGATATTATGGGCTTCAAGATTTAAGGTACACCATACATCAAATGTATGCTCCTTGAGTTGCATAGGGCATAAGGGTGACATTTGGATGTACAATCTTCAGAACTGAAAGCCCCAGTTGGAACGCCAGGCCAAGGAAAACCATGAGGTAACTAGTATATCCAGAAGAGAAATAGACAAGGGGAAGGAGGGAGGGAACGAATATTGCAACAGTGAAGAGGTGGACATCTACCATTATAGTAAGATTTTACACAATTGTGCTATGTACTTCCATTTCACTGTTGCAGTATTCATAACATTAGGGAGAGTGCTAAGCTCTGGAAGAAACTTGGGAGGAGGAAGGACCAGCAGAGCTCTCTAAAAAGCTATGAAGGATGGCCCTAGCAAAGTCAGCTCTAACTCTGGAAATTCCATCTAACTTGTAGTGCTTGGCAAAAGTATGCACAGAAGTCCAGGTAGCTACCTCAAGAATAGAGTTAATATCCAAACCCTTGAAAAAAGCACCAGAAGAAGCAACAACTCTAGCATAATTAGCCTTTACAGAATAAGGAAGGTTCTTGCCATGAAAAGAATAACAAAGAAATAGCTTTTGAAATCCAAGAAGAAATAGTCTGCTTGGATGCAGCTAATCCCAAGGAGATGGGATGAAAGGAAACAAGCAGCTAATCGGATTTCCTAATAGTCTTAGGCTTATCCAAATAAAATCTGAGTTGTCTATGCACATCCAACATGTGCAACACCTTCTCACTAGAAGATTGTGGAGAAGGGAAAAAAGTGTCAAATGAATAGACTGATTAAGGGACAACTCATTCACCACCTTGGGCATAAAGGAAGGATTAGTATGCAAGGACACCCTGTCCTTATGAAACAACAAAAAAGGAGGACAAGCCAAAAGGGCTTGAAGCTCAGACACCCATCAGGCAGAAGTAAGAGCTAACAAAAGAACAGTCTTCCAAGATCAATGTTGCAAGGAAGCTGAATCCACAGGCTCAAAATGATCCACAGTTAATTTCTCCAAAACAAAATTAAGATCCCAGGAAGGAGGAACAGGTTTCCTGTGAGGTCTAACAAGAAGTACACCTTTAAGGAATTCTTTAGCTTCAAATCTAGACGCTAAAGGAGAAGATAAAGGCAGACAAGCAGCGATAGCTGATAAGTGGGCCTTAACAGAAGGATGTCAACCCAACATTGAGCAATCCACCCAGATAAGAAAGAACCAAAGGACATCCACAGAAAGTGGATCCAGGTTACAAGAAAGACACCAAACAGAAAACCTCTTCCATTGGGGTAATTAGGATTTCCTAGTACTGGGTTTCCTGGCCTCCTGCAAGACCCAAAGCATGTCTTCAGAAAAAAGGTGTCTATGTGGAATCAAAATCCTATTACCCACTGAGGCAGTTGGAGAGTGGAAAGGTGGGGATGGATGAGATATCACTTGTCTTGTGTCAGTACGTCCATCCTGTGAGGTAACTTGTGATGATTGCCCTTGGCTAAATGAAGAAGAACAGGGAACCAATGCTGTCTCGGCCAAAAGGGAGTTACCAACAAGATTTTGAGGGTGTTCTGTTGAATTCTGAACAGGACTTCTGGAATGAGGGGAGGGAAAGCATAAAGAAACATCCCCTTCCAAGAAAAAGAGAGGGTGTCGACCTTCCAAACTAGAGGACCTGGGATTCTGGCACAAAATAGAGGAAGTTATCTGTTCAGAAGGGAGGCAAATAAGTCTATTTGAGAAGTACCCCACTGGTGGACAATGTCCAGAAACACATCCCTGTGAAGCGTGCATTCATGGAACTGAGTTAAGGACCTGCTCAGAGTATCTGCCACAATGTTTTGACCTGAGGGAATGTAAACTGCCTGAAGAGTCACTTACTACTGGAAAGCAAGATCCCAAACCAGGAGTGCCAACCGGCAAAGAAGATAAGATCTTCCTCCCCTCTGTTTGTTTACATACCACATCACTGTGGTGCTGTCTGTAAACACCTTGAGAGGTCCAGGGAAGAAAAAAGGATAAAAAGCCTAAAGAACCAGCAGAAGGGCTCTCATCTCTCTGCCTATGATGTGCTCTTTCTATTGAAGAGGAGACCACACCCCCTGTGCCATTAGGGAGCCAAAAGGTCCAAGCAAGTATCCCAAACAGGTGAATAACTTCAAGCACACAACGAATCAAAAAGCAGTAAAAAGAACCAGAAGTCCACCGTTCTATTACTTGTAGTTTAATAAAATCAGTAGGATAAAACAAATATTTTGAGTAAAACTCTTCCTCAGTATATAAAGCACAAAATTGCATTCACTTCTTATATATCACACACAGCCAAACAATTAACATGTCAATATATATATATATATATATATATATATATATATAAATATATATATATATATATATATATATATATATATATATATATATACATTTAAAAACAAAATATTGCACAAATGACTACACTACATCATGTTTATATTTCAAAATTGGTTTGATACTATTACTATTTAACCCAGGCGGATGGTCTGCCCTAAAATAGTTGATCCATTTATATTCAACTAACTCAGTTTTATTTCTAGTTCTCTCCATTTTTATTTGCAGCTAACACTTGTAAAATCCTAAACTTAAACTTATGCTCCAAGACCAAAGCAGACACATGGTTTACCAATTCATTACTAAGATCGTTCCTACGGATGTTGGACAAATGGGGACAAAAATGGTTCTTTTTCCTGCCTTAGGGAGCGAAAAGCTGCTCCCCATCCCACACCTGAAGCATCTGTGAACAGTTCTTAAGAGGGAAGAGGGGGGTGAAAAGGCAGCCCCAGATTTAGGGACAACTGCTGGATCCACCAATGGAGTTCCTTCTTTAGACAAGGTAGAAGAGAAAGTACAAATTATAGAGGACGAGCATGTTGAAGCCAAACTGACTTCAGGAACCACTGAAACTTCCTCATGTGAAGTTTGGCCAGGGGGGCACAGAGATGGTGGATGCCATAAAACCTGGAGCCCATAAAAACTCCCCGACTGTAATGGAAGCCAGAGGAAGAAGAGTTTGAAAGAAATTGATGAGGGTCAAGGCCTTGAGAGGATGCAAGGATGCCAGCAAAGGCACCATCTGAATCCTGCAACCAAGAAAAACATGGTCCTGAGAAGGAGTCAGAGAAGATTTTTGAAGTTTTTTGTAAACCTGAGGCTCTGAAGAAAAGAAAAATGGCAAAATGGAGATTTTACAGCAGGATCTCTGGAGAGGATGCCTGAAACAGCAGGTCATCCAAGTAGAGAAATACATGGATCCCCTGAATCCTGCAAAAATCAATCACAGGAGCGAGGCATTTGGTGAATACCCTTCGGGCAGTAGAAAGGCCAAATAGCAAAGCAGAGAACTGAAAATGCCAGGATGTTAACAGAGAAATGTAAAAACTTCCTGAAAAAGGGATGAATCGTAATATGGAGATAAGCATTCTTGAGATTCAAAGACACAATACATGCTTGAGGAAGCAAAAGAGGGAAGAAAGTCTGAAGGAACAACACTCAAAAAATGGGAGCCTTCAGAAAAGTGTTAAGATGAGAGAGGTCCAGAATTGGTCTCCAAGTACCCTCCTTTCTAGGTACTAGAAACAATATATGGAGTAAGCCACCATCCCCCCTTTCAGACACAAGCACCGTTTGAATAGTATCCTGAAAGAAAAGGTCCCAAAGTAAAGGTCCCAAAGCACCTCTGGGAAAAAGGAGAGTTGTTCTCAAGAGGGCTGAGGAATACCCACAAAAGGAGGAAGGGATTTCCACACCACAATACACCCCTGGCAAGTAATAGACAGAACCCAAGAATCCTGAGCAATCAGTAACCAAACAGGAAGGGGGGGGGAGAAAGAGGAAAGTGGCTAGGAAGAATAGGATAGTCAGACAGCACCTGGTTTATCTGGAAAGGAAGACTTCTGAGGCACTGAAGTCTGAGGAGCCCACTTGCCACCCTTTTTGCCCTTAAGTGGAGGGTGACATTGCCTGCAAACACAGGCTGGTTTACTGGGATACATGCTCTGAAATTAAGAAGGAGAAACAAACATGATTGAGTTCCTGTAAAGCCTTCCCTTATCCTGAAGGAACTTAAATAAATCAGCCGCAGCTTCATCAAACACATGTTTATCATCAAGAGGGGCATGCATCAACTTACCCTTGATATCATCAGCAAAGGTTGAAGTTGAAGCCAAGAATAACTCCTCATCACTGACCCAAAAGCAGCAGCCCTAGAACACTTGATAGAATGACGAACCACTTTAAAGGAAGACTCTTAGCAGGGAAAGAGCAGAAGTTTTACCCTCAGTCTGAAAGATGAGATATAACCTGACAAACCTGGGAAAGGACAGCCAACACATACCTAGACATATGGGTCTGATAATTAACTGCTCTAAAAGCCAAGTTAGCCGAAGTGTAAACCTTCTTACTTAGCCTTTCCATGGTAATGCTGTCTTTATCAGAGGGCAGTAACTTGGGTGAAGGAAGCGACTGAGAGGGCTTGCCAGCAGCTACAGACACCACTGAGGGGTAAGCAGTAGGACGCTTGCACAAAACTTTACAGTCCTCAGGCACCCTATTCAACCTATCAGGTTTTTTGGAAGCAGGAGGCTGAGAATCTGGAGCTTTAGAGGCATTGGAAAATGCATCCAATAAATCAGTCAAAACAGGAGGAACAGCAGAATGTTTAGGAGATTCCATCTGCTGCAAATCATAGTACCTCTTATGAATCTCAGAGATCTGAGCACAATCCCATTTAAAGAACTCCACCATCCTGTAGATCATGTCACCAAAAGAAATCTCTTCAAAGGGAGTATCAGGACTGGTAGATTCCTCTTCCGCTGACCCATAGTCCAAAGGAGAAGGAATTTGAGAAGAGTAAGCATGGGATTCCTCATCCAAATCCAACTCCTCACAGGAATTCTGTTCCCTGGGTCTTTTAAGGGGAGTAGAGGACCAAGGGGAGCTGGAACAGAAACATTCTAAGGATGTTTCAATGCCATCAAAGCACTAAACAAACCCTGAGTGAAGGCCTGCCACTCACTCTGTGGATCCTTAAGGGCAGGAGAAACATGTTTATTTATTTTTTTGTTTTTTCTTCAAACCTTTATCAAACCTTCTTCTGACCCAGGACGCCATTCAATAATGGCAGTAGGGACTTCTTCTCTGACTAAAATCTGAGGAACACCCCTAGGCCCCTCAGAAATGATAAACCGTGATTCCCTTTGAACGTCTTAAATGGACATCTGCAAAGCCTCCTCAGACATGCCTAAAGCCAGATCTCCACTGGCCTTCCACCCGGTTGCTGCAGTGGAATCCAAAAACAAAGGCTGGCAAACCTCTGGGCATTCACTCACCTCGGGAGAAATGTCCAGCAGAGGCTGAAAAGCATAAGATTCTGGCTTAAGCTTCTTGGACTTATTCTTCCCTGACAGCTGTCCCTTGGGGCGGGAAGTTCCCTCTGTCATATCTTTTGCGAGAAGTTTAAGATATTAATCCTGAAGATACAGCACCAAAGAAGAAAGTCTATTCTTCAAAGTTTTAGGTACAATAGCCTGACAGATGGAACAGAATGTATGGTCGTGTGAGGCACCAAGGCAAAACAGACACTGTTTATGGCAGTCTTTATGGGGAATCTGTCTCCCACACTGGCATTTACCCTTCTTGGATGACATGAAACCCTACAAGCAACAAAAAGAAAAGACAAGTAAAAAGGAGCCCCAACAGGGCATTTATCTGCAACAGCAACAGAACACAGATGTTCAGACCGACAATCAAGAGATGGCATTCAGACAGGAGGCAAAGGAGTTCTGAGGATGGTAAGCCCAAATGTCACATTTATACTCTATGCTATACAAGGAGCATATGAGTGATGTACGGCATACCTTAAAGCAACCAAAAGCTTTGGTATACTGGCCGAACGTCGGGCTGCCCTAGGCATGGGATCCCTAATGTTATGAATATTTCAACAGTGAAATGAAAGGTCATCAAAGATTCTGCTGCTTAGGGAATGTGCATAAGGTAAAGCTATTCACTCTACAGCATACAACCTTATGACCATTTACACATTTTGCAAAACATAGGACTCAGCCTTATCACAAAAGGCGTGTTAGAACTGCAGACTTCTCCTGTACCTCTCAAATGTCTAGTTCTTTTTTTTTAACTATGTCCCTTGTAAAATGTTCGATTTTCTGGTAAATCATGAAAGTTTAGTCATCAATAATGCCAGATATCAGAGCTTTGTACTTCCTACTGACCAGAAAATGCTCCTTCTTATAAAACCTGTTGTTCTATTAACTTTTTAAATGAATTAAAGCAATATTTAAGAATTGTTCAAGATAATTAGCATCCCCCCATTATTTTTGATTTTGTTCAGAATGCTTGAGCTAAGAAGCTGAGAGGTATGATTAAATCTGTCAGGGCACACACATCTGACGCTATATATGCATCACCCGAACAAAGGTATGCCTTGATCTCAAGAAATGTTAGGAAGATAGAAACCACATAAAATCTACCATACTCAATAGAAAAAGGAACAACTGCAAGGGAGTACAACATGCGAATAAGAACAATTTCTGAAAAAGTACAGACAAGTTCCTCAACCAAAGCTACATTCTAACTCATTCCCTATTCTCTCATCTGAAAGATTATGAAATGGATAAATGGTTTGGTATGTACTTTCAGAGATATCCAAGAAAGAAGATTTATTCTAATGGCATTCAAGCCTCTTCCTGAGTCCTCCCCCCTTTGGAATTCTAATATTTTTCATTTCAAACGCTCACAACAAACAAGGTCTAAAAGAGTTTTAAAAACTTAAGCCTGGATTAGCATCTACAAATTGCCACCTGAATTTGTAAAGATCTCTGCAAGTGACACTGTTTAAATCTCCCATCAAGAAAGATCTTTTGTCTGCTGTCTGCAGATAGGCACAAACAGCAGCGCTGCAAAAGGATAGTGCCTCAACAATGACTGTCCTATTGCCCTTCTGTCTGCATTACCAAAAAATTTTGAAAAGGTGTACAATGATGGCATGTTTGTCACTTAAGTAAAATCATCTTCGATTCTCAACATGGCTTTAGTCCTGTGCACAGAACTGTTAGTGTCATTTTAGCTGCCATCGAACTTATCGATAGATAACTAAACCTAGACAAGTTAGAAGGATTCCTTTATAAATTTCCCAGTGGCATCTGGTACGGTTACACATTGCAAGCTGTCAGAAACCCCCGACAGCTACAGTCTGTAAGTCAGAGTCTATCACTAGCAACTTAGAAAACAGACCCCTGCTGTGACAATTTATGACCCATAAATCTCAGTCTTAGGTGCACTCCTCTAAGATTTTCATTAATAACATTGTGCAGATGCCACAGTGATACATTATTCAGATAATAAAACTGCTCTCCTTATATTTCCACAGATATGTTATTAATAAAATACACATCTTTATGTCTTACTACTAGCAAAACAAAGACCATCTCCTTTACCTGCAAAATCTATACATCAGATGAACTCTCACTCAGTTCTTCTGTAAAATACTGGACTAAATACTACCTATCTTGACAATTCAAATATTTAGGAAGTCATTTCTACTAAATTACTCTTACAGGCAATCAACTAAGGTTCATTAAACATTTAAGCACTGTCCTAACTAAAACAAATCATATATGGTTAAAATGTTTCTGCAATCTAGTGCTGGAAAACCTATTGCAATTAGATACCTCTGTATGTCTATTCATAAAGCTTCACTCAGCATTAATACAGAAACTCAAAACAGACTATAAAAAATATTCAGGCTTACTGATGGAAAACGTATCAGACTCTGTCGATGTGCATCCCCTCTGCTGCCTAAAATGACGAGAGTTCAAATATGATCTATCATCAACACTGTTAAAATTTATTCCTAAGTTATTTTATGTGCTTAATTTTTCAACTTTACACAAGATCCACACCAGGAAAAACCTTGGATTCAGTCTAGAGCCTTGACTGGATGCTTAATCTTGATCTCTGAACCTACAAAAATATACCTGTGAGAGACACTACTCTAGATATCCAGGTGATCACTGGAATAATCTTCTCTCTTTTCTTTAAGGTGCACTTAAACTTGCCCTGAAGGGACACTTGTCGATGAAGCAGGTTTGCCTGTGTGGTGTGACTTGAAAACTGCAGGATATGCAGGGTGTAGTTACCAGCTTAACCCTGTGCTGAAGTGTGCACTTAAATGCCGCTGAGTGTTTTTTACAATTTAGTTGCACTCTAACATTATCTGACCATTATTTTCTGCATGTTACTGATACTTAGTTTGGTATTTATATTACCTGTATTGTTTAATCAACTGCTTACATCTGCTGCAAGTATACGTTTATCTATTAGCATTCTTTAGGATGCAAAAAACTCCCTTACCAGCCTCAGTAAGAAGCTGAGATCCCTCATAAAATCCTCCAAAGCTAGTTATGAAAATAAAACTGCCAAAGATTCCAAAGACAACCACAAGGCATTCTATAAAGTACAGTTTTGTACCTACCATAAATGTAGATGTTCGAGTGCTAATACAGCTGCAGTCATAACAGATGGGTTCTCCTGCCGTCAGGCGGGTCCTCAGTCGGCCGAATTCCAAAGTCTAGGTTCGGCGTCGGTTGTCGTTGCTTCTTCCCTGACGTCAGTGCGACAGGGGTATAAAAGAACCAGCCGACGCCATTTTCTTCAGTTTTTCTTGCCCCAGATGTCAGGTGCCCCCAGAAGGAAGGCAATACATAAATTTGTGTAATAAAGCAATGCCATATAATCAAAATACAATAGTGCAAGCAAATACATCAAGAATAAATACCCCAATCAGGTTGCATGAGGAGGTTAGCCAATAGGCCTGTCCCAAGAGGGGAAGGAGGGAGGGAAACCTGGACTGCAGCTGTATTAGCACTCAAACATCTACATTTATGGTAGGTACAAAACTGTACTATGTTCATCGTGCATACAGCTGCAGTCATAACAGATGGGTAGAATCCCAAAGCTAAGAAAGGGGTGGTAGGCACTAGGTGGAACTAGGAGGAGCCAGAATGCCCTGCAAGACTGCAGTGGCAAAGCCTGCTCTAGATTTGGAGTATAATGGAAGGTGGTAGTGTTTGGAGAAGGTATGCACAGAACTCCAAGTGGCTGCTTCCAAAATATCTTTGGTAGGAGCTCCTCTGAGGAAAGCTGCAGAGGTAGCTGTGGCCCTTGTGGAGTGAGATCTGATGCCTGTAGGTACAGTTTTGCCATGAAAAGAATAACAAAAGCGTATGCAGTGGGCTATCCATTTTGAGATTGTCTGTTTGGAAATTGGCTTCCCTTGAGCTCCTATAGCATATGACACAGAGAGCTGTTCTGATTTTCTGAAAGGCTTTGTTCTGTCCAAATAATAACGCAGTTGTCTGTGGATGTCCAAGGAATGTTGTAATCTCTCCCATTTGTTTTGAGAATTAGGATAAAAGGTAGGTAAGTGTATAGCCTGATTCAAAGCTACCCTGGATACCACTTTTGGCATAAAGGACGGGTTGGTTCGTAAGGATACTCTGTCCTGATGGAAGATGATAAAAGGCTGCAGAGCCATGAGAGCTTGTAGTTCCGATACCCTACGAGCTGAGGTAATAGCCAGAAGGAAAGCTGTTTTCCAGGACAAATATTGCAAATCTGATGAGGCAGCTGGCTCAAAAGGAGGCAAGGTCAGCTTTTCTAGAATGAAATTGAGATCCCAAGAAGGTATTGGTTGTTTCCTTGGGGGTTTTAGATTCTTAGCCCCTCTGAGGAACTGTCTTAAGAGGGGGTGAGAGAATAAGGGTGGGTCAGTGTTGTATTCTGCTGAAATGGCTGAGGCATGGATTTTGATGGAGGAAAATGAAAGTCCACTGCTTAGCAGCTCAGCTAGACACTGTAATATTTGAGGTAAATTCAGTTTTCCAGGATCCTGGCCCTTTTTCTCATTCCAGACACAAAACCGTTTCCATTTTGCGGAGTAAGCTTTTCTAGTAGACGGCCTTCTGGCCTCCAAAATGACAACCTGCACCTCCTTGGAGAGTAGGGTCTGTTGTGATGCTAAGGAATCTTCCATGCGGCTAGATTGAGTGTTTTTAGTTGACTGTGAAGAGTTTTGAAGCTGTGCTGAGTCAGAAGAAGAGACATTAGAGGCAGGGTCCATGGTGGGGAATGCGTCAGGCTCCTCAGGAGTGGGTACCAGTGTTGTCTTGGCCAGTCTGGAGCAATGAGAATCATCTTTGGTCTGTCTGCTCTGGTTTTTAATAGAACTTTGGGCAGCAGAGGAAGAGGTGGGAAGGCATAAACTGTCATTGATGTCCAACTGAAAGAGAGAGTGTCCACTCTCCAGGCCTTTGGATGAAAAATCCTTGAGCAGAACTTTGTCAATTGGTGATTTTTGTGGGAGGCAAAGAGATCTATGTCTGGCCTTCCCCATGCTTGAATTATCTCTGTAAAAACTTGAGGATGCAACTTCCATTCGTGTTGATCTGTCATATTTCTGCTTAGGTTGTCTGCCAGCGTGTTTTCCTTGCCTGGCAAGTACTGTGCTTGAAGTCCGATTTGTAAGTCCAGGGCCATGTTCCAAAGTGACATGGCCAGCCTGCATAGGGGGTATGAATGGGTTCCTCCCTGTTTGTTTATGTACCACATTACTGTGGTGTTGTCCGTCCTTATCAATAGTTGACCTGGTTGCAGAAGGTCTTTGAAAGCTATAATAGCATTTATTACTGCTAGCATTTCCTTTTGATTGATGTGAAGGTGCTTTTCTTTTTGGGACCATTTGCCCTGAATGCACCGATCTGTCATGTGCGCCCCCCCAGGCGTAGTCCGAGGCATCTGTTGTGATGACTTGATTTGCTTGAGGCTTGCTGAATGGGAGACCTGTGTTTGTTTGGCATGCTTGAGCCCACCACAGAAATTCCTTTTGAAAACAAGGAATTAGTGGTATTATTGTTTCCAAACTGTGGCTGTGTTGAGGCCATAGGTTTTTCAGGTACCATTGAAGTTTCCTCATATGCAGCTTTGCACATGGGATTAGTAAGATGCAAGATGCCATGAATCCCAGAGCCTGCAGGATTTTCCTTGCAGTCAGCCTGGTGCAATTTGCTAGTGTTCTGAAGTACTGAGTTAGTTGCCCCTTTAGTTGCCCCTGCTTCTCTGGCGTGAGGTAGACCATCTGGGTGTTTGTGTCCAAGTTGGCACCCAGGAAAATTATTTTCCAAGAGGGTATTAGCCTTGATTTCTTTTTGTTGACTGTGTATCCCAGAGAATTCAACAACATTATTACATAAGCCAGATGTTTCAGAAGAATGTGCTTGCTGTCCGCTTGGATCAGGCAGTCGTCCAAATAGGGGTATATTTGGATCCCTTGAAGTCTGCAGTAGGCAATTACTGATGCCAGGCATTTTGTGAATACTCTGGGCGCAGTAGATAAGCCAAAGGGCAATGCAGAGAATTGATAATAGGTTGAAATTGCTAGAAATCTGAGGTATCTTCTGCAATTTTGTCTGATTGGGACATGCAGGTATGCCTCCTTGAGGTCCAATGTTACCAGCCAAGACTCCTTGCCCAGCATGGGAAGAAGCTGCTGTAGAGTGAGCATCTTGAATTTTGGTATGAGTAGAAATGTGTTTAGGATGGATAGGTCCAAAATAGGTCTCCAATCTTTTCCCTTCCTTGGTACCAGGAATAGTCTGGAATAAAAAGCTTGACCTTGTTCGTGCGTAGGTACCTCTTGAATAGCTTTCATGTCTATGAGATCTGAAATTTGTCTTTGTGCCTCTGCCCTTTGATTGTGTGGCAGTTTTGGCATGCCTCTCATTTTTGGAAGGGTGTGAAAATGGAATCTGTAGCCTCTGTTTATAATGTCCAGGATCCATTTGTCTTTTGTGACAATATTCCAATATTTTGAAAATATTGCCAGTTTTCTGCCTAAGGGTGCTGCCATTTGAGCCTTGCTTGGCATGCAAAGGGGAAAGTCATTGGGCTTGCTTTCTGAATGGTTGCGAGTTATCCTCACCTCCTCTTTGTGTAGGAGCTTGCCATTGTCTGCCTCTAAACGATCCTTGGGATTGCCCTCTGCCCCTCAGGCGCCTGTATCTACCTCTTTGGGGTCTGTCCGTGGCTGGAAAGGACCAATTTTTGGAAGGCCAATTTCTACTGAAACGTGGGGGTTGTACCTGTAGAAAATCTTTCACTGTTTGCATTGATTTAGCCTTTTCCTCCATTTTCCTTAATACCTCCTCAGCATTAGCACCAAATAATACATCCTTTTGTAGAGGGGTATCTAGTAATTTAGCTTTGACATGATCTGGTAAGGTTTGTTTCTTGAGCCAGGCATGTCTACGTATGACTGATCCTGTAACAGCAGCTCTACATGAGGCCTCTAGAGCATCAAAACCACATTGTAAGGTATGTTTACCCACTTGTTCTGCACTATGCATCAAATCCTGCAACTCCTTCAAGTCTGGTTGTTCAGGTTGTGACATTTTACTTCTCAATTGTGATAAAAGAAACTGTTGGTACTTTAGCATATGGAACTGACAGTTTAATGCCCTCATGGTTAAGGTGGCCGAGGTATATACCTTTTTTCCCCACCTTTCTAAGGATCTGGAATCTCTCTCGGAAGGTAATGGATTTTTAGCAGTGGAGGCCTTAATTCCCTTGGGGCCCTGTGAGATAGTTTCTGGGTCAGCAGCATGGCTTTTGTATAGAAATTGGTGTGAGTCAGGAACCCTGTAGTACCTGTCAGGCTTGACTGGGGCTGGAGGTAGAGAATCCGTGTTAAGGCAGGCCTCCGAGTACACATCATCTAGTATGTCCAAGACAGGAGGTATAGCCAGAGGCCTGTGCTGAGGTAGCAAGAGAAATTCCCTAAGCCTTTTCTTGGAATCTGAATAATCTTAGCCTTCCCAGTGGAAGTGTTCCCTTAAGGTATGCAAAGTTTCCCCAAGTGAGTAATCCTCTCGGGGGGGATACAGAGGGAATGGACTCCTCTGCATCAGAGTCTTCAAAAGGGGAGTAAGAATGTTCCTGTTCATCAGAGTGCTCTGATATAATGGAGCCCTGATCAGAGGAGGGGGATTCTTCCTCCACTCTGGGCCTTTTGTCCGGGGGGGGGTTGAGAACCCCTGATAAGAGTAATTAAATCCTCAGCCATTTTAAGCATCTGTTTTTTAGGCATGGGGCCTGGAGATGGGCCCTGTGTAGCTTGTCTCTTAGAATGCATGGCTGCTTTAGACTTAGTGAAAGCCTCGATGGAAAAAGAAGAGGAAGGTCTGAAGACACCTTGAGAGGAGGTAGACCTGTCCACATTTTGAGATTCACCACCAAGAGTGGCTTCGGTATCTGTAGTCGGGGTGTGGGCCGAGGATCCTGCGACCTCGGGCACAGGAGACACCGCCAATGAAGTGTCGTCGGTAGTCAGGGGCTGCGTAGGCGCCTCGCTGAGAACCTGACCACCTGTAGTCGGCTTTGGCGTGGTGTCGGTAGAGGCCGTGGACCTCGTGTGTCGGTCCTTATCTTTGCGCTTTTTAGACAAAACTGGAGTCGGAGTATCCGACGATATAATATAGTTAAATTTTTTGCCAAAATAATGCTGGGCGAACTCCGCCCGACGCTTAATGGTGCGTTTGTTGAATGTAGCACAAAAGCGACAGACCGAGACGTCATGGTCTGGGCCTAAACAAGGAATACAGAGGGAATGGAAATCCTTATGCGGTATTTGCTTCCCACATGAAATACAATTATTAACTTTGTCTGACATCGGTCTGAGGCAAGAAAAGTTTCCCCAATGGGGTACTTAGCTTTCAAGAAGACTTCGGTTGCAAAATTTTCGTAATTTCAGGAGCTGGCCGACCGGCACTTGCGAACTGCTTCTGCTTCGGGCACCGCGCGGCAAGAAAGACTGAAGAAAATGGCATTGGCTGGTTCTTTTATACCCCTGTCGCACTGACGTCAGGGAAGAAGCAACGACAACCGACGCCGGACCTAGACTTTGGAATATGGCCAACCGAGGACCCACCTGATGGCAGGAGAACCCATCTGTTATGACTGCAGCTGTATGCATGATGAACGTCTATGTCAAGAATCTAAATGGCAATGCTCAGATCTGTTCTGAGCTAAAACAGAATGTCATTAAATATACTGATCCCAAGGATATTGCCAATATCCTGGCAGATCAATTCAATGCCAAATTCACCCCCCCCCTCACCCCCAAACAGCTCATCTCAATACTGGAGGATTGCCAAATTCCGGTAATAACAGCCACACAGGTAAAAAAAACACTCTCCAAAGCTAAGAATACAGCATCCATGGGACCAGATGACATCCTGGGCTGTGTATTACATGAACTACAAAATGAACTGGCACCTCACCTAAGTGTCATGTTTAATCATAGCCTCACCTCAGGCTTCGTGCCCACAGAGTGGTGCACAGCTACAGTTATCCCACTCCATAAGGGGGGGATCCACCCTGGATCCCGGGAACTACCACCCCATCAGTCTGACGAGCCTGATCTGCAAGGCCATGGAACATATTATTATGGAACTTATAAACAAAGACATTGGCAACCTTCAAACTCTGGACCCCACCCAGTTTGGGTTCGTGAAGGGCCAATCTTGTCTCCTGAACCTGAATGACTTCTTCAAATCAGTCTCCAGAGCCATGGACGAGGGTAAGGCGGTTCACACAGCCTATATGGACCTCGCCAAAGCCTTTGACACCATCCCCCACTCTGGAATCATAGACTTACTAAGCTGGGCATTAATTCCTATGTCACTTGATGGGTTGCCAGCTGGCTTACTGACAGAACCTACACTGTAAAAGAAGCTGACTCCAAATCCAGCTCCAGACAAGTGGAGTGCCTCAGTGTTCAGTCCTGGGACCGCTCTTGTTTGGCATCTACTTCTCTGAAGTACAGGCCAACACTAAGGGACTCTGTCTAACAAAGTTCGCAGATGACTGCAAACTGGGAGCCATTATTGAATCCCCAAATGATGTGGACACATTACAAAAGGGCCTTACAGAAACAGATGCTTGGTGCCAGAGCCATGGGCTCAAGCTCAATGCCAAAAAATGTATAGTTATCCCCTTTGGGGAAAAAACATGTACCCGTCAATTACCACATATGTGGCAGCACACTAAACACCAAAAGTGTGATAAGAGACTTATGGACACATGTGGACAGTGGTCTCACCTTCGATAAAGTACAGTTTTGTACCTACCATAAATGTAGATGTTCGAGTGCTCATACAGCTGCAGTCATTACAGATGGATTATCCTGCCATCAGGCGGGTCCTCGGTCGGCCGAATTCCAAAGTCTAGGTCCGGCGTCGGTTGTCGTCGCTTCTTCCCTGACGTCAGCGCGGCAGGGGTATAAAAGAGGCAGCCGACGCCATTTTCTTCAGTTTTTCTTGCCCCAGATGTCAGGTGCCCCCAGAAGGAAGGCAAAACATAATGTTATGCAAACATGCAATATAGATAAATCAAAAAAATAGTAGTTGCAAGCAAATACACCATAAAAGAATACCCCAAATAGGTTGTATGATAAAGGTGTTTGTCATAAGGCCTGTCCTAAGAGGGGACGGAGGGGGGGTAACCTGGACTGCAGCTGTATGAGCACTCGAACATCTACATTTATGGTAGGTACAAAACTGTACTATGTTCATTGGGCATACAGCTGCAGTCATTACAGATGGGAAGAATCCCAAAGCTAACTATGGGTGGTAGGCACTAAGTGGAACTAGGAGGAGTGAGGATGCCCTGCAAGACTGCTGTGGCAAAGCCCGCTCTAGATTTAGAGTATAGTGGAAGGTGGTAGTGATTGGAGAAAGTGTGCACTGAACTCCAAGTAACTGCTTCCAAAATGTCCTTGGTAGGAACCCCCCTGAGGAAAGCTGCAGAGGTAGCTGTGGCCCTGGTGGAGTGTGATCTGATGTATGCAGGCACAGTTTTTCCATGAAATGAGTAACAAAAGCGTATGCAGTGGGCTATCCATTTTGAAATTGTCTGTTTGGAAATAGCCTTTCCTTGAGCACGTGTAGCATAGGACACAAAGAGTTGCTCAGATTTCCTGAATGGCTTTGTTCTGTCCAAATAATAACGAAGTTGTCTGTGAATGTCCAAGGAATGTAGTAGTCTTTCCCCTTTGTTCTGTGGATTTGGATAAAAGGTAGGTAAGTGGATAGTCTGATTCAAAGCTACACTGGATACTACCTTTGGCATAAAGGTAGGGTTGGTTCGTAAGGAATCTCTGTCCTGATGGAAAATGATGAATGGTTGCACTGCCATGAGGGCCTGTAGCTCCGAAACCCTGCGTGCTGAGGAGATAGCCAGAAGAAAGGCTGTTTTCCATGACAAGTATTGTAGCTCTGTTGAAGAAGCTGGCTCAAAGGGGGGAAGGGTCAGCTTTTCCAATACGAAGTTGAGGTCTCAAGCTGGAACTGGTGGTTTCCTTGGGGGTTTTATATTTTTTGCCCCTCTGAGGAACTGCCTTAAGAGAGGATGTGAGAATAAAGGAGGGTCTGTGTTGTATTGTGCAGAAATGGCTGAAGCGTGGATCTTGATGGAGGAGAAGGAAAGTCCACTGCTCAACATCTCAGCTAGGTACTGTAAAATTTGAGGTATATTTATTATCCAAGGATTCTGGCCCTTTTCTTGATTCCAGGAACAAAATCGTTTTCATTTAGCAGAGTAGGCTTTTCTAGTAGAAGGTCTTCTGGCCTCCAAGATGACATCCTGCACCTCCTTGGAGAGGAGAGTCTGTTGGGAAATTAAGGAATTCTCCATGCAGCTAGATTTAGGGTTTTGAGCTGGCTGTGAAGGGTTTTGTAGTTGTGCTGGGACAACAGAAGAGGGACTAGAGGCAGGATCCATGGTGGGGAGTGTATCAGGCTCTTTAGGAGCGGATACCAGTGTTGTCTTGGCCAGTCTGGAGCAATGAGAATCATTTGTGGCCTCTCTGCTCTGGCTTTTAATAGAACTTTGGTCAGTAGAGGAAGAGGCGGGAAGGCATAAACTGTCAATGTTGTCCAATTGAATGAGAGTGCGTCCACTTTCCAGGCCTGTGGATGATAGGTCCTTGAACAAAATTTTTTCAACTGGTAATTTCTGTGGGTAGCAAATAGATCTATGTCTGGCTATCCCCATGCCTGAGTTATCTTTGTGAAAACTTGAGGATGCAACTTCCATTCGTGTGGATCTGTCATATTTCTGCTTAGGTTGTCTGCCAGTGTGTTTTCCTTCCCTGGCAGGAATTGTGCCTGTAGTTGAATTTGCAATTCCAGTGCTGTGTTACATAGGGTCATGGCTTGCCTGCACAGGGGGTATGAATGAGTTCCCCCCTGTTTATGTACCACATGACTGTGGTGTTGTCTGTCCTTATCAATAATTGGCCTGGATGCATTAGGTCTTTAAAGGTCATAAAAGCATTTTGCACGGCTAGCATCTCCTTTTGGTTGATGTGTAGGTGCTTCTCTTTTTGGGACCATTTTCCCTGAATGCACTGATCTGCCATGTGTGCTTCCCAGGCGTAGTCTGAGGCGTCTGTTGTGATGATTTGAGTTGCTTGAGGTACACAGAAAGGGAGACCTGTGTTTCTTTGGCATGCTTAAGTCCACCACAAAAATTCCTTTTGAAGGCATGGAATGAGTGGCATAATTGTTTCCAAGCTGTGGCTGTGTTGAGACCATAAGTTTTTTAGGTACCATTGAAGTTTCCTCATATGCAGCTTTGCACATGGGATTAGTAGGATGCAAGATGCCATGAATCCCAGAGCCTGCAGGACTTTCCTTGCAGTTAGCTTGGTGAAGGTTGCCATTTTGCTGAAGTATTGAGACAGTTGCCCATGTTTGTCTGGCGTGAGGTAGGCCATCTGGGTGGTTGTATTCAAGCTGGCACCCAGGAAAATTATCTGTTGAGAAGGTATTAGTTTTGATTTCTTTTTGTTCACTGTGTATCCCAGGAAGTTTAACAGTTTTATTACAAATGCCAGATGCTGCAATAGAATGTCCTTGCTGTCCGCTTGGATCAGGCAGTCGTCCAGATATGGGTAGATTTGTATTCCTTGTAGTCTGCAGAAGGTGATTACTGATGCCAGGCATTTCGTAAACACTCTGGGCGCAGTAGATAAGCCAAAGGGCAATGCAGAGAATTGGTAGAACCTGCAGGAAATCGGAGGTATCTTCTGCAATCTTGTCTGATAGGAACATGCAGGTATGCCTCCTTGAGGTCCAATGTTACCAGCCAAGACTCCTTGCCCAGCATGGGAAGAAGCTGCTGTAATGTGAGCATCTTGAATTTTGGCACCTGTAGATATGTGTTTAGGATGGATAGGTCTAAGATAGGTCTCCAATCTTTGTCTTTCCTTGGTACCAGGAATAGTCTGGAATAAAAATCTTGACCTTGTTCTTTTGCAGGTACCTCTTGAATCGCTTTCATATCCATGAGAGCGGAAATTTGTCTTTGTGCCTCTGCCCTTTGATTTTGTGGCAGGTTTGGCATGCCTCTCATTTTTGGAAGGGTGTGAAAGTGGAACCTGTAGCCTCTGTCTATAATGTCCAGAATCCATTTGTCTTTTGTAACAATATGCCAATTTTTTGAAAATAATGCCAGTTTTCCGCCCAAAGGTGCTGCCATTAAAGCTTTGCTTGGCAGGTATAGGGGGAAGTCATTGTGTCTGTTTTCTAAATGACTAATCTGTCTTCTCCACCTCTTGGGGTTGGTGCTTGCCACTGTCTTGCTCTGTAAGATCCTTGAGGTTGCCCTCTACCCCTTGGGCGTTTGTATCTGCCCCTTTGAGGTCTGTCCGTGGTTGGAAAGGACCAATTTTTTGAAGGCCAGTTTCTGCTGAAGCGTGGAGGTTGTACCTGCAGTAAATCTTTCACTGTTTGCATTGATTTCGCTTTTTCCTCCATTTTCTTTAGTACCTCCTCAGCTTTAACACCAAACAATACATCTTTTTGAAGTGGTGCATCTAATAATTTTGCTTTGACATGATCTGGTAAGGTTTGCTCTTTGAGCCAAGCATGTCTACGTATAACAGACCCAGTAACAGCAGCTCTACATGAGGCCTCTAAAGCATCAAAACCACACTGCAAGGTATGTTTACCCACTTGCTCTGCGCCATGCAACAAATCCTGCAACTCTTTCAAATCTGGTTGTTCTGTTTGTGTCATTTTGCTTTTCAACTGAGATAACAAAAACTGTTGGTACTTTAACATATGGAATTGACAGTTTAATGCCCTCATGGTTAAAGTGGCAGAGGTAAACACATTTTTTCCCCCACATTTCTAATGCTCTGGAATCTCTCTCTGAAGGTAAAGGGTTTTTAGCAGTAGAGGCCTTAATTCCCTTGGGACTCTGTGAAATAGTTTCTGGGTCAGCAGTATGGCTTTTATAAAGGAACTGGTGAGAATCAGGAACCCGGTAATACCTGTCTGATTTAACAGGGGCTGGAGGTAAAGAATCTGGATTAAGGCTGGCTTCTGTGTACACATCATCCAAAATATCTAAAACAGGAGGGATAGCCAGGGGCCTATGCTGGGGGAGCAGTAGAAATTCCCTGAGCCTTTTCTTGGAATCTGAGTAATCTTGGCCTTCCCAGTGAAAGTGTTCCCTCAATGTATGCAGGGTTTCCCCAAAAGAGTAGTCCTCAGGGGGGGAGACAGAGGGAATAGTCTCCTCAGCATCAGAGTCTTCGAAAGGGGAATAGGCGTAATCCTGGTCCTCAGAGTGTTCTGAGGTAATAGAAGCCTGGTCTGAGGAAGGGTAGTCTTCCTCTAGTCTGGGTCTTTTGTCAGGGGGGGGTTGAGAACCCCTGATGAGAGTAATCAAATCCTCAGCCATTTTAAGCATCTGATTTTTAGGCATGGGACCTTGAGAGGAGGTCTGAGGACCCTGCTTTTTAGTTTTCATGGCTGCTTTAGATTTAGTGAAGGATTTAATAGAGAAGGTGGAAGGCCTGAAGACGCCTTCAGAAATGGCAGGCCTGACTAAATTTTGAGTTTCCCCGCCAAGAGTGGCGTCGGTATAGGAATGGGGACCGAGGAGCCTGAGACCTCGGGTACTGAAGTCACTGGTAACGTAGTTTCATCGGTACTCAGGGGCTGTGTAGGTGCCTCGCTGAGAACCGGAGAACCGGTAGTCGGCCTAAGCGTGGTCTCAGTGCTCGGTGCGGACCTCGGATGTCGGTTCTTATCTTTGCGTCTTTTGCTCAAAACTGGAGTCGGAGTTTCCGACAACATGATATAATTACATTTTTTGCCAAAATATGAAGGGTGAACTCCGCCCGGCACTTAATAGTGCGCTTGTTTAATCTAGCACAAAAACGGCAGGCCGAGACGTCGTGGTCTGGGCCTAAGCAAGGTATACAGAAAGAGTGGAAATCCTTATGCGGTATTTGCTTCCCACAAGAAATGCAATTATTAACTTTGTCTGACATCGGTCTGAGGCAAGAAAAGTTTCCCCAACGGGGTACTTAGCTTTAATGAAGACTTCGGCTGAAATACTTTCGTAAATCTCAGGAGCTGGCCGACCGGCACTTGCGAACTGCTTCTGCTTCGGGCACCGCGCGGCAAGAAAGACTGAAGAAAATGGCGTCGGCTGCCTCTTTTATACCCCTGCCACGCTGACGTCAGGGAAGAAGCGACGACAACCGACACTGGACCTAGACTTTGGAATTCGGCCGACCGAGGACCCGCCTGACGGCAGGATAACCCATCTGTAATGACTGCAGCTGTATGCACGATGAACATCCACATTGCCACAACAGTCAGGAAATCATTCTATGTGGCACACCTCATCACTAAGGGCTTTTCATCCAGAAAAAAGGCGGTCATTGTCCCACTGTACTCATCCCTCATTAGAACCATTATAGAATATAACTCCGCGTTTGGTATGTACCTCTCAAGACATCTGCAAAAACTGGAAAGGCCGCAGAAATACCTCACTAAAAGAATCACAGGCCTAAAGCAGATGCCCTATGCTGACTGCCTTAAAAAACTCCAGCTATACTCTATCGCATATCGTCTACTCAGAGGCGATCTCTGCTTAACATACAAGGCCATGTCAAACCCAGAGCTGTTGGACATGCTACACAAAGAAATCCCAATCCCTCAGAGCCACATGGTCCAGGGATCTAAACCTTATCATCACAATAAACAAAACATGCTGGAGGGATAGGTTCCTGACCCAGAGACTCCCCAGACTCTGGAATAGACTGCCCATACATGTCAAGCAGAGCGCCTCTTTGGCCCTCTTCAAAAGGAACCCTGACGATTGGATGGGAGAAAGGAAATTCACCCCGGGTATCATGTCAGTCGCCCTGCTAGACAGGGGTCCAGGGAAGTAAATAGTGTGGGAAGAAATAGACAGGGAATTGTTATGGCTAGGCATGTATTGGCCCTAGGGCCGATAGCCTAGTACCCACCTATGAATTATATTTCTAATTTACAAATACATTTTATTACTCTGATTATGTCATCGGTTTACTATTTGATACTTAATCTAGTAAATAAATGTGTTAGTCATTTGTCTGGATCTTTTCTTAGGTGCATGCTTATTTAATTTTCATTTGCCCAGTGCTTAAATATCCAAGTGTCAAAGGTGTAATTTTTTATTGTTTCTACATGCATGGATTAATGTGACTTCTTACTGCGATTCATACATATAAGGAGCATCTCTCTCTGGAGCTGCCATACAATGATATCTTCCCAGCTGGACACAGTCAGTCAATAAATGCAATAAATAAATAAGCATCTAACATATGTGTGTAAAAATCTTCAGCAACCAGTTATTTTATATTCCCTTTTCTCAATAAAATTATACAAGAAAAGTCTCCACAAAATCAAACAATGCTGCCAGAGATGATGATGATGATGATGATGATGATGGTGATTGCTACTGTTGTTATTATGTGAGACTTAAACATGACTTTGGTAGATCCAGCTAAAAACTAACTCAACCACCCCTTTTCATGCTGTAACTTGCACTACCAAAATGCAATTCAAAGATTCCAAGTGGCCAAGGACAACAGCTAAAAGTACAATCATGACATGCTTTACTAAGCATATTGTAACATGTTGCGTCAGTTCAGGCAGTCACTGCATGTTATGCTTATCTCACTGTTCATCAAACTGGTTTATTATTTTCAGTTACAGATTTGTTTTACAGTTTTCCTAATAGTTGCTTTAATAACATCAACTGTCTGACATAATGCAGACAGACAGAATCATTAAAATCTCAAGACAAAGAAATATTTCATACTTTGAAATGAGTAACAAAACACAAGATTATCTGAATCAAGGCTCCACATTCTTGCTTTTTAGTGTCTGACTAATTATCATCCAGGACAAATATTCATGTCTTGCATCTCAAAAGTCTTGGGTATTTTGATTCTGGTGGAAAAAATATAAACTGATACTCCAATCAAGGTGCTATTGGAAGGAAAAATATACAATTTATATAAACATGCACAATGGTAGTAGATGAATAAAATAAGTAAACAGAAATAAGCTATGACCAATAGAAGGAAAGCAACTGACACTTGCAGAACACTGAAGAAAGAAAAAACAGATAAAATGACTGTTGTCAGTCATGACTCAAAAGTCGTCTCAGGGATGTGAGATTTTTTTTTCTAACATTCAAAATATGATAATAATGTTCTGCTGACTTGACTCAAGCAAGGCTTTGAAAGACATTTAAAATGAACTTGTGAGTCTTACCAAATCGAAAGATCACACTGTAATTTGAGTAATTTGCTCATTTCAAACCCTCAACACATACTAATAGTGCAGAGATGAAAACTGAATATGTCTGAGCAATAAACTACATTGGAATTGAATAAATGTGACGTTCATCACACTGATCACCGCTGCAATAGCCTATAAGGCTCCAAAGCTTCAGGGCACCCTACACACAGGCAAAACATTAGACAGCTTGAGCTGACTAAAAGGCACATTTGGGTGCCAAGCCATTCAGAGCTTTCTTGCCAAAGAAGACAGCACTCCTATGCAAGCATTTGATGACAGACGGTTGGCTAATGCTGCTCCACTGCTGGGCAGATAAGTTCCCTTTGGGGAAAAAACTTCTACATTAACTTTTTTATTGTTTGTAGTCACTTTCCTGCTTAGGAAAGTACCTTTAAGCTAGGAATTTGCATTTTTATTGACTGCTTCACAACTTAAATGTTCTTTAAACGGGAGTACACTTTTTTTTACAAGATATTTTAAAAATTGTTTTAAAGTGTTTAAAACTTTTTTTATGTGGATAAACTGTGCTTGTTTTACTTTTGGGGTTAGTAAAGTGCAATAAAATGCTTTTTACTGTTTTTGTATGGGAAAAAGTTACATTTAACAGCTTTGCTGCTTAGTTTTCCCTGGGAAGAAGCACCATTTTCGCCTTGACCATGGAACAAACTAACAGTCCCTCAGTCAGACCTTCTTCCAGCCACAAAAAGAAAAAGTTAACCAAACAGCACTTGCCACCACAACAGGATAATAATTTGCCTCCGCCATACATGGGTGACTCTGCTGTAGCCAAATCTGGGTTTTCAGAACACTCATCTTTTTTCCCAAATCCTAGTGTTGTCCATACAGCCACTATGGCCCGAGGGGTGAGCTTTATTATCTGTGGCTACTGGGGTCCAGTCCATGGGCAAGGGGGGAGAGACTCTTGTTAGTCCCGAGAGAAGGGGCAGGGGAGGTGACACTGCTGAGCTAGAATACTGTGTCCATTCCTGTGGAGGCTGATGCTGCTATTAAATAAACCTGTTTGCCCCAACTTTCTTGTCAAAAAGAAACAGGGAAAAAACATTTATTTTATCCTGTTTTAATTTATCTGGACGGAAGTAGCTTATCGGGACTGACTCAAGGTTTTGTACACTTTACTGACCTTTTCTGTAACGCTATCTCTGGTAAAAGAAAAAAGGATTCCTCTATCCTGAAAATGTTCAAAACTTTGAATCTGTATTGGAATGTGGTGGAACAGATGCAGGTCTTCCTCCAAAGACTTCGGATTCAAATTCAGAGGAGAGCATGATATCTGAATCTCCCTATGAGGGATTCTCTTCCCTGACTCTATTTCCAGATTGTCCCAGTGTTTTTAGTGGGGAAAAAACTGAGGTTTCTCTGTCCTTCAGTAAAGCTATGAGTCGTTAGAACTGGAATTCCCACAAAGTTCACCCATCCCCCCACAGTACTGTCAGCACTGGAGGATGTTTTTGTCACAGCATGTGATTTCCCTGACAACCAGACTGTAGCACCTAAGAAAGCATATAATTTTTTTTATTTATTTATTTAACATTTAACCAGGAAAGTCCAACTTGGAACGAAGCCAGTTTCAGCAGAGGCCCGGGGAGAAATGCTCCAGATGCATGTCTTTTTGTAACATAGTAGGAAACCGGAGCACCCGGAGAAAACCACACGAATGCAGGGAGGACATGCAGACTCCACACAGAAGGCACCCCAGTCGAGAATCAAACCGGAGGACCTCTTGCTATGAGGCGACAACACTACCGCTGCACCACTCTGCCATCCCAAAAAAAATGTACAGAGATCCTCAGTTTTTCAAGTTTTTTGTAAATTCAACAGTCCTGACCCTGCAGCAATAGCTTTAGTTAAACCAACTGATGCCAAAGCTGTTGTTAAATCTGGGAAACCAATGTATGTTTCTGCAACACTGATTTTTAAAATTTTAAATTGCCAGGCTCATATGTTAAATTTTATTCCAATTGAGAAATTATGAGGAATGGTTTGTCTTCAATTTCCTCTTGTGAGGAAAAAATCTGCCTTGAGTGATTTAGTTTCTTGCATTTCTCAGGTCACTACTGTTTAAAGTGTGTTTGTGACTCTGTAGATACTACATCCATAGCTGTTGCCGCTAGCACTGTGTTGAGGAGGTTTGCCAAAGTGCTTTCTTGGAAACTCCCAGATGATGCAAAACCTGAGATTTTGAACTCTCCTTTGGATAGAGATTCAGCTTTTAGGTCTCATCAAAAATATGATAAGAGGGGTAAGCTGATTCAGGGACTCTCCAATTTTTTAGCCATAATTATTTCCAAGGGATTTTCTGCTCTCTTGTCCAATTTTGGCAAAATAACAAAATAAACAGTCTCAACAAAATGCTGGTAAGTAGACATTTAAAAAGCAATAGGCAGGTAGATTCCAAAAACAAAGCAGGAACCTCCCTCCCCAGGACAAAGGACAGATAATTTAGGCAGAATGACTGTAACAGACCTTGTTCCCCCAGAACGAAGGACAGATAATTATGACAGAATGACTGTGTAATGGACCTTGTTCCCATCTTCCACCTTGGCGATCCCTTATTCCTTCCAAGTGGTAGGAAGGTCCATTTCTTTCTTTCTTTAACAACAGATTATACGAGACAAATGGGTTCTGAGGCTGATTCAGCAAGGACATAAACAATAGTAGGAACAAAAACTTAATTTCCAGGGAATTCCACCACATCTGCCATAGCAAACTCTTCCATTTCCTTCTGACATCTCAGGGGGTAAGAGAAGCAGTTCCTAGTTGGGAAAAGGATTTTACCCAAGAATATTTTTAGTGCCAAATAAAGAAAATGCATGAATGATTAGTTCAGGATCTTTCTTTCCTAAATCAGTCTGTGATAGTGCCCGAGTTGAAAATGCTTTCACTTAACCACCCGCTACCCCTTCTTCCACGTTTGAGTTTTTTTAGTAACCTTAGATTTAAAAGGTGCTAAACATTCCTCTTCATCCAGATTTCTGGTATTAGTTAAGGTTTTATGTGTCTGGATCACATTATCAGTTCTCTGCCTTACCCCTTTGGTCTAGCCACTTCCCCAAGAATGTTGACAACGTGTCTAGCTCCTGCCATAGCCCATTGCAAACTACAGGGTTTCCACTTTTCTCCGTATTTAGACAGGTTGCTTATCTCTGCAGAGTCTTTTTGAAAGGGTCAGGAATCCCTCACTTAGGAAAGAGATCTCTTAAACAGGCTAGAATTTCAAGAGAACAGTCAGTAGTCTTAATTGACAACTTCACACAGGATTCTGTAGCTTTTCTTACACTATTACCTCTCAATCTCTTAGCCCAAGAAATTTGGACAAAGCCAAAAACAATAGGGGGAGGTTGGCATAATGGTTAAAGTGTTTAGCTTGCAAACACAACATACAGCGATTGATTCTCACATGGGGTAGCTGGCAATAGTTAAAATGGCCCACAAGGGCAATTAGTCTAGAACTAATCTATGAACCTATGAATCTATCTATGACAAATGCCACAAAATAAGAACATATGTTAAATATTGCTCTTATAAACTTAAAAAGTTGCAAGAATAGAAGCATTTGAATTAGCATGCATTTCCCAAAGGAAAAGAGGTCTGAATCTCAAATATCTGTCATTATTTAGGACTTCACTCCTTACTGATTTGTCAGAAAACCACAAATTTTATGAGCAACAAGCCAAAAATATGAGGAAAAAATCTGGACATTCTGCAAAAATCTGTATGGTTGAGAGGTAAGGTTACACAGGAAAAACATAGATCTATATTTATATCTATTCCAGAGGGTTTCCACTCAGACTTCTGCCACTTTGAAAGATTATCTCAGGATTCTGGGTCTCATAGCATCCATGATTCTCATGATACCTCTTGTAAGACTCCAATTAAGAAAAATACAATGGCATCTGAGGTCTTTTTGTTCCAAGCACCAACATTCTTTGTCTTTTCAAATTCTAGTTCTGGGGTTTGCGAAAATAATGATTACTTGGTGGAGACAATATACTGCGGTGGTGGTGCTGCGGTAGCGTTGTCGCTTCACAGTAAGACGTTGCCCTGTTCGATTCTCAGCTAGAGCGTCTTCTGTGTGGAGACATGTGTGAATGGGCGTATCTTCATTGAAGGTTGTGCGTCAGAGCTGGCAACTCGGCACGTAAAAAATCTACTTTCAATCATTAGCGGACCGGAGTTCCACTGTGGCGACCCCTAACCAGGAAAAGCTGAAAGTCACAACAACAACAACTTGGTGGAGACAGTAAATATACCTGAATCCAGGTCTCCCCTTCTATTCTCCTGTTCCAAAGCAGTAAGTCACCAAAGACATGCAGACATTTGCTTGGGGCAGTAGTAAGGAGGATAAAACTGCAAGGTCTTTGGGACAACAACTGACCAAAACACAAACATACGAAAGATGTTAGCTCTCTTCAAATCACTGAATTCTCTGATCACCTTTGGTCCTCAGGACCTCTTAAAGTGGTTACAGACAATACCACAGTCATGCGGTACATATACAAGCAAGGGGAAACAGATTTTACACTCTATGCAGACTAGCTTTGTTAGCTTGTGATATAGCTTCACAGCACAATCTCACTCTACAGGCATCCTACATTCCATCAGAGCAAAACTGCATGGCAGACAAGCTGAGCAGGACAAAGGCAGACTCTCACAACTGGAAACTAGTTCAGAGGGTGTCCCAAAATTCTATCCATCTTTGGGGAGTTCCTCAAGGTGACCTTTTTGCCTCTTTTCTGAACAATCAGCTGGCAAAATTTTTCTCCAGGACTCCAAACGACAAGTCCTGGAAGACAGATGTTTTTCTTTGCCTTGGACAGGAATGTTTCTGTATGCTTTTTCACCCTTTCCACTGATAGCCAGGGTACATTTGAAAATTCAGACGTAATCCCCAAAGATCACTGTGGCGACTCCCTTATGACCCAGGCAACAGTGGTTCTCCATTCTTTAGAAACTTGTCAGGGGCAATTTCCACAAGCTTCCTCACAGACTGGATTTATTCACACAAAATCAGGGGTTGTTGAGAAAGCCTGACCCCAAACAACAACTGACTGCCTGGATGATGGGGTCTTAAAACCTTTTAGGCACCAGTTTACTGAGGACATGCATCAGGTACTAATGGAGGCAAGAAAGCCTGCTACTAGAAAATCATATACAAGCAAATTGGAAGTGTTTTGTAATTGATGCCAGTAAAATAACCAGCACCCATTCAGAGCTAGTGTTGCTCTGCTTTTGCAATATTTGTGAGTTATCATCATATGGCCTGTCTCACTCCTCCTATCAAGGTGAATATGTTGGCCATTTCAATATATCTGCTCGTGGATACCCTCTTTCAATGCATTCTGATGTCAAAATGTTTTTCAAAGGGGTGCTACATAAGAGACCTCCAAGAAAACCTGTGGTTCCTCCTTGAGATCTTCATTTTGTGTTAGAGCAGTTAACACTTGCTACAGTTGAACCAGCTTACCTGGCTGACTTAAGGTTCTTAACATGGAAAATATTTTTTTTTCTGGTTGCTCTGACATCTCCAAGAAGAGTTTCTGTGTTGAAAGCTTTTATAGTGGGTCATCCCTATCTCATTTTCGAAAGAGAAAGGATTTGAGAACTAAGCCTTCTTTCATGTCTAAAGTGATATCTGAATTTGCTTTAAGCTAAACTATCCATTTCCCTATGTTTCTTTTTCCTGAAGTCAAAATGAAGGAAAAAGAATACTTCAGACCTTGGATGTCCACAGACAACTCAGGCACTACCTTGACAGAATAAAGCCTTTCAGATGTTCCAATCATTTGTTCATTTCTTTCGCAGGTAAGAAGAAAGGACATGCTGTATCAAAACACACTATTTCCAAGTGGCTGTCTAAGGCTATTACCATTTGTTATCACCACCACAACAAAACTATTCCAGGCACAGTCAGGGCACACTCTATGGGGGTTTTGGCATCATCTATGGCTTTTTGGAAAGGGCTGGACTTGAGAACTATTCTAGAAGCAGCACTGTGATCCTCTGTACATACTTTTATAAAGCACTACAAACCAGATTCCTTCTCCAGGTCTAGGTTAGGCTTTGCTAAGACATGGGCTCCTGTTCCATTCTCCTTCCACCTTCCAGATATTATAAGCTATGGTAATCTACTCATATAGCTTATGCTACTGCAACAGTGATCAATATGATGAACATAGTACAGTTGTGTAAGTAAACTTACTATATAACAGTAGATATTTAAATGATCACTGCAGCAGTATCCACTTCCTGCCTCCACCCCCACTCTTCTGCCATGCTTTCTGAGTGTTTTTTTATGCTAGGGTGTGGACATGTGTTCTAGTTTCTCCTAGCAATGATCTCAGGGCTTAGCCTCCATCTCAAGTGTCATGAGCGCTCCAAAGGTCTTAGTGCCCAAACCTGTCAGCTCAGCTCTTAAAGGGTTGGGTGTGTGGAAGGTGCCCTGAAGTTTTGGAAGATAGCCAGCTGTTATATACTTAGCAGGATATAACCCATATAGCTTAGACTACTGCAACAGTGATCATTTGAACATCTACTGTTATAGTAAGTTTACTTACATGACTATACTTTTTTGAAGAAGCACTGATAATTCCTAGTCCTCCATAAAGCAACATATTGGCTTGTACATGCAAATGTTAATATAAAAATAGTGACATAGCAGAGGTACATAAAAATACAAATTGATATTAGGCTCTTAGCCTTGAAAAGTAAAAAACAGCAAAGAAATGCTGCATAAATGATTAGAAAGTCCTAACGACTTCATGACGAAGATAAATCTTCATTAATTGTAACACCAAATAGTCCTATGACTAAGATAAATCTTTATCAATTTTAATATCAAACAGTACTGTAAGGATGACGCACACACAGTTATTTCATGGATTGCAGGAGACAAGGAGGTAACACTGAGTCAGAATAGTCAGACCTTTCAGAATAAATCAAAATGTCTCTACTAATATAATGAAATTTAATAATTTGGAGAAATTACGGTTGAAATTGGTAAGCCACAATTCTTGTTGCTGCCCCAGACCATTCATAAAAGACCACCAGCAAAAGAATCAAACACAACACTCCAGCAGAATAACTCAAACTGACTATTAGGACTCCAGTAGAATAACTCAAGCTAACTATTAGGACAAACAGACATGGTAAATGAGAACAGCTGATGAACACTCAAACAGTTTCTGGCAAATTCATCAGACTCTAAAAGGGCTGCATACATCACTTCCTTATATACAGGCCTCCTTAAAGGTAGTGCAATAAATAAATAAACATGTGAACAGTAGTGAAAGCAAATGAACAAAAACAAAGCCTGTCCATAAACATGTCTTAACATCAAACAATGGTTTACTGTTGTTGCCTTGTATAGGAGTTTAATGTAAGTAAAGAAATGCATGCTGTACCATGTCCCCTAAAATAATGTGAACAGCATGTGTACACTATAAAAAAGATTGAATATTAAGAAACAAAGCAAAATCGAAGCATTGCATTATTTAAAACATTTAAATTTTCTCTGAATGGTTTGCACTAAATGTCTAACAAATGCAATACTGAGTGTTTTTATTAATTGAACACAACACTCCCGTGAATGGGACTACACAAGCATTTGAGAAAACTTATATAAAATTCTCTAGAACAAGTTATCAATTAATCATATAAGTACAAGACTACGAATATTGAGTGTTCATGGAAGCTGACATAAAAACATGTGCATTGTAAATATAAGTGATTGTTTGAGCTGTACTCCAAAATAAGGTGTGCATAAATATGATTATTATTAATCTTAAATAATGTAGAGCTTTACCTACAACGCACGTTTATCTCTTCTGTATAAGAATTTGGAGCTTTTCTCCCTGGGCCTCTGCAGTAAATGGACTCACGTCCAGTCAGACTATCCCGGTTAACAAATGTAAAATAAAATAAAATAAATAAATATTACATCTGGAGAACAGGACATTCTTAACTGTCTAAGATAGGACAAATCAATCAGGGTCATGCAACTAGACAAAAGAAGTGGGAAAGTAATAGTAAATACTTGGCAATACACTGAAGCACTTTGACACTAGTACTTATGTTACAGTATTAAAAAATGAAATTAACATTGCCTATTACAAAATTGATTTACTTCTGGATGAAATATCTTTAGAAGGCAGAATTGACTGGAATATATTCACATATTTAAGCAACAAAAACCCGCTATACCCAACTTCTTTGGCATACTTACAAAGGAGTAGAAAACTTAAACATACATTCAGAAAAAAATTAAAACCATGGTTTGAGGAAAGATCTCATTTACTGAAGGATTCGTGGGGCTTTCTCAGTAGACTTACTCCCAGACTTTGATCCAAGAATGTAGGATTTCTTACTATAAATGTCATAGACATTTTTCCCTGTATACCCAACATCGAGTGCACTGAAATATTTCACAACAGTTTAACAGAATGTTGTTTTTTGACGAACACCAAGGTAGAATTATTTAAAGAATTGATGTTGATTATGTTGGAAAAAAACTTTATTCAGTTTGAGGGTGAGTTTTTAAACAAAACAAGGGAGTCACCATAGGAGCGGTCTGTGCCTCTTTACATGCCAACTTGGCATTACTCTCATGGGAGAAGGTTTGTGTGTTTAAATCAGAATTTTTTAAATTTTGTAAAACATATTTACGATACCTGGATGACATTTTTATTTTGTGAGTGGGTACCTTGGAACTCATTCCAGAATTTATTAAACAGCTCAGCACTTCCACTTATTTCTAAAATTCACCTGGAATTTTAATAATCAAAGTATTAACTATATTGACACTATTTTCATCTGGAACACATGGCTTCATATCTAAGATTTACAGAGACAACTTTCAGCAAATCATATTTACACTACAACAGCTACCACTGTATGAGTCACAAAGAGAGTTTGGTAGAAGGACAATACATTCAAGTAGCTAGAATGACTTCTAGTATAAGCCTTGGAAGACAAATTCACTGTTCTGAAGAACATGTTCACCCAGACAGGCTACCTAGTAGATTTTGTAAACACTATTAGCATGGAAATATTACAAGAATGGGGGAACAAACATAAATCTCTGCTAGGTCTAGCTTTATATCTAGAAAAGAAAAATATGGTAGCTGAGAAGCACTCCACTACAGATAAGAACTATGGCTACAAAAGGGCACTGATTGTAGAATATAACAAAGTAGCCCCCTATGTTAAAAACATTATCAATAGGAACAGGTGTATTATTAGTTCTACCACCACCCTGATGGACATTTTGGGTTCTGAACTAACATTTGTGTACAATACAGCACACACTGTAAAGAGAATTTTCGAGAGTTATAGTACCCACACTAATGAACCTGGACATATAAAAGGCACCACTTCATGTGAGTTTTGTAAATCATGCCCCCACATCACCACGCAGAAAGAAATTACTCTTGGCAACTGCACCACCATAGGTTTAGTCTGTGTAGCACTCTGCTCAGGATGCCACAGTTTTTATACAGGCAAAACTGAGCAAGCATTTTACAAAAGAATACAAGAACATCTTTATGACATTGGCAAGAAGAACACAAAAAATGCTTTATACAGACAAAAGGTGGTTTGTGTACAAATCTGGAATACTGGAAAAAATACCCAGGGACTCCAGAGGTGGAACTGGTAGAATTTAGAGAACTAAAATGGCAGTTTTGATTAAACACAACTGATCCACCTGGTTTTAATGACATGACATCAATTCACTCAGTATTACAAATTAAAATGTCATATTATTAAAAACACTTAGTATTGCATTTGTTAGACATTTATTAACAAACCACTCAGAGAAATGTTTTAAATAATGTAATGCTTCGGTTGCATTACTTATTTTTTATTATTTTTTTTCAGGTGCACACATGCTGTTCACATTATTTTAGGGACATGGTACAGCATGCTTTTCTAACACTCTATTAAAAGAGGTACATGTTTTAAGTTTTTTATTTACATTAAACTCCTATACAAGGCAACAACAGTAGACCATCATTTGATACTAAGGCATATTTATGGACAGGCTTTTGTTTTTGTTCATTTGCTTTCACTACTGTTCACTTCTTTATGTATTTATTATACTGTACCTTTAAGAAGGCCTGTATATAAGGAAGTGATGTATGCAGCCCTTTTAGATTCTGATGAAGTTCCTGTTAGAAATAAAAGCGTTAAATCCTGAAAATCAATGACCGCACGGGTTTATGCCAGCTATGGTGACACTCGTACTTTTCCACACAGACTTCATCTCTTAATTTTTCAGTCAAGCCTGCTGATAACAAATAGTTACTTGTAATTAATATATTCTATGAAGTGACAGCTTACAATAAACAAGATAATTATTTCAGACCTTAGAATACAAAACATTGAGTGTATGTTGGTGAAATGAAATGTTTAATGTCTACTGTTGCTATTTGCCATTCTAAAATATTCTGTCTTAAAGAAACATTGTGCAGTGTAGGAAGTAGGACTTTGTGATACCAATACACATTTAACTCTTGGGTTCTTTTCTCAAACACAGTTAATCAGCACTACACAGTATGATTAAAATGATATACAAAATGTAATAAAGATAAGCTAAGAAAAAAAAAGAGAGTTATATACTTACCATAGCTTGGCATCCGTGTTATCCTATGTCATTACTCCTCACAGAAGGGTTGAGGATCCGACATCAGATCCGAGCTGGCAACTTAGCATAGACAAATCCAAGGCTCAAGCTCCTTCCTCTCCCATAATCCTCTGCTGCCCTCTAACCCTCAGATCGAGTTTGCTAACAAAGCTAGAAGGCTGATTACCAAATACAGAAAGGAGAATTAAGCCCATCTCAACACTCCATCTTCCTCAGAAAATTCAACAAGGAAGCAGGTGGCAGGAGAGAAATGTGAGAAATAATGACATAGGATAACACAGATGCCATGTTATGGTAAGTACACAACTCTTTATCTGATGCTATCCATGTCATTCCTCAGATCAGAGTCCCCAGCTACCATATATCCTGGGAGGCCTCAAGGAAGGACATGCCAGACCACTGTGGAGCCAAAGGAAGCCCTGCTCCTGAAAACCAAATCCAGCTTCTAATAAGATATAAATGTGTGAGGAGAAGACCAAGTAGCAGCAGCACAAATGTCATCAACAGAGAGATTGGCCATGAACAGCGGGGCCATAGCCACAGACCTAGTAGAATGAGCTCTAATTCTTCCCGGAACCTCAAGATGTCTGTTGTCATATACTGTAGAAATGCAGCTAGAAATCAGTTTAGAAATAGTCAACATAGAAACCGAGAGGCCACATCTGTTAGGGGAAAATGCCACAAAGAGCTGATCTAATGTGCAAAATCATTTGGTCCTATATAGATAAAATCATAACTGCCTGTGAACATCCAAGGTATGTAGAATGTACTCTCCTTTGTTGGAATAGTTAGGAAAGAACACTGGCAATTAAATATATTGGTTTAGATTGGATTCAGAGGTAACCTTGGGAAAAAAAAGAGGGATTCGTCCTGAGAGATACTCTCTGTCCTTGTGAAAGATCATATACGGAGGAGCAATGGAAACAGCTTGCAATTTTGAAACCCTCCTGGCTGAACTTATGGCAACCAGGAAGGCAGTCTTCCATGACAAGAATTTGAAATCTCATTAACTGGCCAGTTCAAAGGGACTCCAGTCAGAGATTGCGGCACTAAAGTTAAGTTCCAAGGAAGTGAGGAGCCCTTAATAGGCGATCTTAGAAGGAAAACAGCTTTCGTGAATGCTTTGCAAAGTCTGGAAGAGAAAGTAGGTTGATTGTTCTCATAGAAATTGGAAATCGCCGCTAAATGGAGCTTAACTGCAGAGAAACTTGCCCCTGCCTGGAAAAGTGAGGACAAGAACAAAAGGATATCTGAAAAAGAGGCAGAAAAAGGATCCAGATTCCTGCTCTTAGCCCAGACAGAAAACCTTTTCCCTTTACTACTATAAACCTTTCTGGTGGAAGGTTAAGATAATACACCTGATAGGGGAAGCCAGCCTGGACGGTTCCAAAATCACTGAAACCGGAGAAACCATTTGGTTAGATGAAGGGTCTGAAGATTTGGAAGAGGAAGCACCCAAAGGATGGGAGTTCAGATCAGGAAGAGGATCAAGCACCCAGGGAGGATACTGCAGATGAGACCCAATGAAGGAGAACCATGGTTGATAAGGCCAGAAAGAGGCAGTGAGGATCAGAGATGTCCTGAAGCGTTGTGCTTTCCACAAAACTTTGAGAATTAGAGGGACAGGAGAATAAGCGTAAAGGAGACCCGGAGGCCAATTGTGGACTACAGCATCCTTCGGTGACTCCCAGGAGGGGTGTGATCAGGGTGAGGTACATGCTGCATTTGTGGTTGGTTGGGAAGGCAAAGAGGTTGTAGCATGGCTGACCCCAGCAGCTGAAAATCTATTTCGCTACCCTGGTATTGAGGAACCACTCGTGAGGACTCAAGAGGGATCTACTGAGTTTGTTGGACAACACTTTGGAATCCCCGGGTATATGCATTGCAAGAAGAAAGCGCCTGGAGGACATTGCCCATTCCCACACTCTCATGGCCTCTTTACACAGTGGGTAAGATCATGTTCCCCCTGCTTGCTGACATAACAGACCACTGCCATGTTGCCCGTCTGAACTGCAATCGTCCCCAGGGGAGGCAGTCATGAAAGGCTTGCAAAGTTAGTAGGACTGCTCTCATCTCTAGGACATTTATGTGTAACATGGTCTCTGCAGAGGACTACATGCCTTGGACAGGTCTCCCCTAAAAATGCCCCACCCCAACATGGAAACGTCCATGGTCACCGTGGCCTTGGGCTGAGGAAGAGAAAAGGGTCTGCCTAGGATGAGATCTTGAGACTGAAGCCACCAAAGAATGTGCCATCTGCACAAAGGTGTCAAGTTTAGACATGGGTTGAGATAGAATGGACCATTGGACCACCAGGGTCTACTGCAAAACATGCATGTGATACCTCGCTAGCGGAACAAGTTGAATAGCTGCAGCCGTGGATCCTAGGGTCCAAAGAATCAAGTGAATCAGAGGATGCAAAGGATCTAAGATCTGCGTGACCTGTTCCCCGATCAACTGAACTCTGCGTGGAGGCAATGCTGCAATCTCTGAAATGGAGTCTAGCTGGACTCCTATAAGCTCCAACTTTTATGTGGTGACCAAATTCTGCTTCAAAAGATTGACAGTAATTCCCAACTGACTGAACAGGAGAAGGACATAATTGAAGGCTTGTGACAGTCGATCCCTCAAGGGTGCTGTGTGGAGCCAATCACTGAGGTATGGAAATACCTGAAATCCCTGCAGCTGCAGGTGAGCCGCTACCATTGCCATACAATAGGTAAATACCAGGGGGGCTGTGGTGAGTCCGACGAGTAGGGCTCTGAACTGATAGTGATTGGCCCCTAATCAGAAGTGAAGATGACTCCTGGAGCACCTGTCTATTTTGATGTGATAGTAAGCTTCCTGGAGATCCATGGAGCACATCCAGTCATCCTTGCATAAGAAAGGCAGAATAGACTGAACAGTGGCTATCCACAACTTGGACTTCTTGACCGACAAATTCAACTCACTGAGGTCCAAAATAGGACGCAAGTCCCCTGTCTTTTTTGGCACTAAAAAGAATTGAGAATAAGTTCCAGATCCTCTTTGCCATGCTGGGACTTCTTAGATGGTTCTTTTTTGAAGAAGTTGTTGAAATTCCTTGGAGGCCAATTCACTATGATGGGGTGGAATGTCAGGGAGCTATCTTTGTACAGGAGGAGGTTCCAAAAGAGAATGAAATAACCACTGGAAATTATGTTTAGCACTCACTAATTGGATGTAATGTTTGTCTAAGCTGGTGGGTGAAGGGAAATATGATTCCAAACTGCCTCCAGGGCAGAGCAGTCGGCAACTCTTCAGGAGCGCTGAAAGGGCTATTCAGAGAAAGGAACCCTGATTTTGTGGTCCCCCCTGCCTCTAGGGTGGCATCTGCCACTGAAACCCCTCACCCTGCCTCTGGCAGAGGAATCGTCAGGAGCATCCTGGAAGAAAGACTGTAACTTCTGGAACGACATCTTCCTAGTTCCTCATTGGTTTTGGAGAATGACCTCTGAAGAGTAGAAAGCTTGATCCCAACTGCGGACAGAGTCTTCCCTTCCTGCTCACTACGGGTCAAAGTGTCCTTCACAGAAGGTCTGAAAAGGGTGGACCCATCAAAGGAAACGTTGGTAAAAGACACTTTGAAGGGTTCCACAAACCCACATAGTTGCAGCCAGGCATGCTGCCTTATAACAATGCTGATACCCGCCGCTCAAGAGGTAGCTTCCTATGCATTGGAAATTAACCTCATTGAGGAATTAGCAGGACATCAGAGTAAAAAGCTTGGGAGAAACCTTCTTGTGGTCCTCTGCCGGCAATAACTCTGTAAGGGATGTGGTGAGTTCTTGGACCAAGTCCCTTTGGAGGCAGGCAAAATGTGCCAAGTAATTAACTGCCCTCAGTCCAAAAGTAACTGAGGTGTACACATGCTTCCCATGCCGGTCTATCACCCGGGACTCTGTTCGGGGGATGGACTGTGGAGCTCTGCTCTGCCAGCTCCTTCTTGGTGGCATCGGCAACCATGATGGCATCGACCAGAACTCCTTTGCTCCAAAAGGGGGGGCTAAGAAATTTACCAGCTAGCTTGGTAACTGGTGCCACAGTGTTGGGCTCCTTACAAGCTGCTGGCAATAAGATCTACCAACTCATCAGCAGGGGGGACACTCTGGAAGTAAATGGGCCCATCCCAAAGACCTTCAGAAACATGGGGGGGGAGGCCGGGGAGACAATCCGCCCTTCTGCTTCAAGATCTCAAGTATGTTCCCGAAGGAAACATCATCAGGCAGAGATCTGGGGACCCATCTCCTTCATCGAGGTCCATATCCTCTGTAAGGGACTCCAAGGGCAAGTCCAAGTGCCTCCTCTTGAACTTTTTGTTATAAGATGTCTCCTCTCTGGAGGACTCCAGGGAGGACTCAGAAGATATGGGGACCCCATGAGGGGAAGAAGCCCCCCTGAAGGCTAGAACAGTAGGGCTGACCCTGGACAGGATGACAGGTCTCTCCATCCAAGGCAGAAAGGGACATGGATGGACCCTGAGGGGTGGGAGATGAAGCTCCAGTTTTGGAGAAGGTCTTCTCTATCACCCAGAAAGCCAACAAGCTTGAAACAATCCCCATCCCCACCCCCAGAGGGTGAAGTCCCCCAGGGGAGGGGTGAGCCCTGATACAGCACTACAGCCCCCAGATGATACCATTCCAGAGCTATCAAGAGCAGAAGCCTTCAGAGGAAGAGACTGGTCCAAAAAACCCAGACCCAACCCCATCCCCATAAAACCAGCGATGACAACTCTGGCACAGGACCCACTCTATTCGAAGGCTAGGGAACAGAGCAAACCAGGGCCTGGGGGTCGAGAAAAAGGGAATACTAGACCCCATCAGGATATGACCACATGTATCTGGGTCCTAAGATTCTGAAGCCCCTTGGGTTGGAAGAGGAGAGTGGAGAGTAAGAATTGAAGAGGCTCCACCAGCTGGATGGGCTGGGGACACCAAAAACCCCAGCTCTAGATGGCCTTTGAGAAAGCTCCTCTTCATCCTGTCCATATCAGAAGGTAACAAAGTCCTGGATGATCTGGAGGAAGTGGAGGTGTGGGTGGACTCGGCAGGAGATCCCAAGGATCTGTGCCGATGATCCGGAGTTTGGCTCCGGGGTCTAGGAGCAGACTAGAAGAACTAGGTGAAGCAACATCTTATATGACTATGGGTAGATCCGACAAGCCTGTCAGACCCAACAGCCTAAGGAAGCAAATGGATCTGAAGAACCAGTTGGATCCAAAGCAGGCTTAGCCTTGACTGGATCTGAGGGCTTCTGATTCGAAGAGGCCTTGGCACTGGCAGAAGAATCCAAAGACTCAGATCCGAGATAGCCCAGGCTGGAGCTGGATCTAGGGATCTAGGATCTGATACCCTGGGCTTTTTAGAAGCCACCAGAGCCATAGAAGGGGTCTTCCTCTTGGATTCGGAAAAGGAAGCCTTACAGGGGGAAACAAAAGGACCCCCTTGCGCCATTCTTTTCAGAAGCTTGTTTCAGTGCTCCACCAAGGCCATGGGATTGAATGTGGCAAAAACTTCGCATTCAGCCTCCAGGTTAGGAGATCCTAAACAATACTTGCACTCCTTGTGCAAGTCGGCATTAGGCATCTTCCAACCTCACAAGGAGCGCTTTTTAAAACCAGAGGGCTTGCAGACATATCTAAGGAACTACAAAGCCCTAACACTAACAGGGAACTAGCTACAAAAAGGGCGCCAATCATGAACTAGCATACTAAAAGGGGAAAACTACATACATACACACACACACACACACACACACACACACACACACACACACACACACACACACACACACACACACACACACACACACACACCACGCACGACCAAATCTACAGAAAGGGAGATAAACTACTAACTAAAGCTACCTAAGCTGAAAATACCCAAAAAACCTAACAAATACAAAATAAAGCACTTAACTGAGCAAGAGTCTGATGGATCATGTTTGTAGCAAATGCACAGCAAATGAGATCTGGGGTTATAGGGCAGCAGGAGATTATGTGAGAGGGGGGAACTTGAGCCTTGGATCTGTCTGTGAGAAGTTGCTAGCAACATCAGATATAGTTATATAGTTACACACACTGTCACCCTGATTAAAGAAATCTAAAGAAAGATTATATTTATTTTGTTTGTTTTTTTTTTAAACATTGGGTAATAAATCTGTCCCTCCAGTGTGTTTTATTTATTCATCAGCCAGCCTCAATCCCTTTTCCCATTTTGCACATGGGGTCAGGGTGTCAATTCAGCAGTGAAAATCATCTCGAACCAAGGTTTATACCACCAGGTGGCTAGCCCTGTTGCAGTAGTTCATCCGTACCACTCACTTGCGCACACTGTTTCACCTACGGCCAATGTAGTGTGTCCAATCAACCTATTGCATGTCTTTGGAATGTCAGAGGAAACCGGAGCACCCAGAGGAAACCTGAGCACCTGGAGGAAACCCACATGAACACAAGGAGGACATGCAAACTCCCCACATATGATTTTAAAAATCTTTATTAAACTATCACTTAAGACATAGGCAAACATACATTAATGGAAAAGAAAACAAACCATATTAACATTTTCCCCATTTATATACATTATACAGTGCAAAGCTTTTCTTTCTCTGAAATTACCATCAATCCAACATTACATAAATTGCTAAATTCCTGCCTTCTCTTAAACCTCACAACTCCTGCTCCTGAACAATATTCTGCATGTATTGCTCCATAATTTCCATTTATTTCTATATAATTTGCTCTTTTGCTTTTGTAAAGATTCCTCTTCCATCTCTTTAATAATACTTAATACTTCAAATATGGTTGGGTTAGCCTTTGATTTCCATTTTCTATTAACTGATTTTATGGCAGCGAAGAGAATTAAACTTAATAAGGCTTTATTATGTCTAGGCAATTCAGATCTTGTGTCTAACCTAAAAAAATGTCCTTAGTTACAGCAATTTGCTCACTAAGTAGATCATACAGAGTACTCTGTATGGATTTTTTTAAAATCTAATGGCTCATTACACCCCCCCCAAAAAAAACCCATGTTGATGGTTAACTTTTTCTTCCCCACCATACCTCCTACATTTCCTATCTACCCAAGGAAAAAATCTTTGACATCTGCTTGGAGTATAACAATACCTAGGCAAACACTTTCATGTAAAGATCCCAAATCTTCTGGACTTTGTTACTTACTTGTGAGCCAAGCATATGTCCTCCCATTTTTCCCTTGTAAATTTCTTTTCCAGTCTCTCTTACAAATCTTTTCTATGCTCCTTTGATTGATTCCTATAGATATCACACAATATTTTATATGCCCTGCCACTTATACATACTTTTAACAGCAGCTTCTGTTTTAGATTCAATTAAAAACTATACTAGAGTAGGTCTTTCACAAACTTCCCCTATCCATTTCTCATTGCCTAATACTCTAAGATCAATCTGTGGTAGGGACGGCAGACTCTAGCATGCAGTCCAAACATCTTCTTGGTCTCATCCCACTCTATTACCTTTCCCTCTCTAATTATTTTCTCACAGCACCTTTGCTCCTTTGCCAGTTTTCTCTAGTAAATTCCAGCTCCCCCTTGCCTATTTTATGTATCCCAACTTACCTTTATTCCTTTTGGCAAAATCTCCTTTCTCCATTCTCATGTTGACTTAGCTCTTAAATACTTTCTACTACTTTAAGAATATAATATTCTGTGCAGTTATTATTCTCCTCAAGGATCTGCATCCATAATCCCACTCTCTCTCCACTTTGAACTTCTTCCTGCTTCATCATTCCTTTCAATTTTGAATTATAACCTTTTGGTTGTGTTATGTATATCAGCCTTAACTGTGTAGCTCTAGAATATCCCTTCAAATTATGTAATCCTAAACCACTATGCTCGACTGGAAGGATAAACTTATCCCACTTAACTCTTGTCTTCTTCCTCTCCCAGATAAATTCCTTCAACTTTTTATTGTTCTCAGCTTCTCTTCTGGTTGATAAAAATATGCCAGATCCCTATATAAAACTAAAGGGTCTAAAAACATTTTTGCTGCTTGTATCTTAATAGCCATATCCATAAAAAAGCTTCAGTGTCTCAGTTTTTGTATTATCTTCTGTTTAATCTCTTCCAACATATTCTTAGCTGCAATAACAGAAGCTTTTTCAATCCACACTCCTAATTACTTGATCTTAAAATATCCTCAAACAGATGAAGAAAAGGATGAGGGATTCCTTTCTTGCATACAGTCACTAAAGTCATTGATGGAGTTTGGTGTTAACCAAAGCTAGTGAAGGTGGAAGTGGCCATGTCTGAATAAAATTTTGCATTCTCTGGATATGACAACCATTATTCACCTGAGCACTGTGAAGTTACAGGGAAAGACTATCCTCAACTTCCTCAACAGGGACTATATGTGAGCTGCAACACAGCAATAATAGATTCCACAGCTTAGCCACATAGAGTCACAGATTCATACAGTCATAGATTGATATTAGATTAATGGCCCAGGGGGCCTTTCTAAGCATAGCCACGTTTTCCCAAAATAATAATGCTATCCTGTATCCGAACTGGGAATTGAGATCTAGGCATTTGTAAACTACTTCTGTCCATAAAGGACATGGGTGCCAGGGCCAGTGTAAATTTCTTTTTTCCATCCACTGGTCTAGGTTTCACATAAATTGGGTAATAGACAAACTCAGCTTCACATGGATGGGAAGCCTGTTCCACAGGAGGGGCAGTCTCTAGGACACATCTGTCTCACTAGCATGCTCTGTTTAAATCACAGACAACAGCCAGGTACCTAGACCTGTACTTCTGGTACTCTGACTTACGAATATGTAGGAGATTTATAAGTGTGGAGTTTATGGATGCCTTGCAAGTCTGGCAGAGATCACTCTTCAGCAGTCTGTAGGAGACTCAGTAGAGGGTTTTAAGGCGGTCTTCTGCAATGCTGCATAGGACACAGATATCATTAGGCTAGCCCTGAATTATTCACTACAGAAATTTCATAATCGCTCTCTCTCTCTCTCTCTCTCTCCATATCTACAAACTTTGCCTTACTTCAAAAATCATATCCAAAATATGGAAAGTGGCTCTGCTGAAGCCACTACCCAAAACACCAAAGCATACTAAAATCTGAATTCCACCCAATCACGATTCTACCAACTCTTGGTAAAATCCTAGAAAAAAAGGATATACAACCAACTAGCAACCTACTTTCTCACTGCAATTTATAATGTTCTTGAAGTGTATTATCTTGTGTGTGTTTTGCACTATTTATACGCACTATGTGGAGCTTTTCTCCCCAGGCCTCCGCTAAAAAAGGACAAGTGTCCAGGTGGGCCTTCCTGGTAAACAAATGTAAAATAAATAAACATAATATTTGAAGGCAGGCATGCCATGGCCAACACAAACAATGAGAAAGCCTCAACATAAATACTGAAGCCCTGGCTAAAGTTAGTGGTAGTTAGAACATAATCAACAATTATGTCAACAGAATTGACATTGAGAGAACAGTCAGTATCAGATGATCATCATCACTGGTGCATATATTGCTGCCGTCAACATAATAGTGATTAACATTGACACTGTACCTTGCATCAAAAATGGGGAGGTATGAAGCCAGCATCCTCAAGACTGATGCCGAGACATCACCAGTGAAGAAAGAATGTATATCCGAGGGACTGGTGAAACTGCAAAGGATTCCCCTGTCTCCAACAGAAAGAGCAGGAAGATGAACAACAAAGCATCTCCCCAACTTCAACAGGGCCCCGCTATTCTGTTGTAATTGATGTTTGGCATGGATGGCCCTGACTACAGCTCTGCCAACCTGAGTTCTATTAGCAGCTCAAGTGCTTGATGGTGGGGCAGGGAGCATGGGTGGGTGTGTGTGTGTGTGTGGGGGGGGGGGGGGGGCACAGCCAGTCACACACACACACTCTTGTATTATCCCTCAGAGTAGGGGTGGTGACAGAGGGCCACCTGAGGGAAGGCTTTTGGCTCACCGAGCCACTAATTTGCAGTGGCCTTCAATGTGAAGGTGCGGATGCATGCATTCACAAGGGGAAGGCATTAGGCCGCAGTAGTGATATGGTTCATTTGTATACCCCCTGTCCAGGGGTGGAGTTAGACCACATTGTTGGATACTACACCCATATGGTTGTCTGAAGGATAGCCTCCCTTACACCAGACAGCTGTCACTTTAGCTCTGGGTGGAATCCCTGGAGCAAAGGATAGAATGGGCAATGTCTAATCATGGGGAGGCTTGATGATTGGTAGTGAGGGGCGCAAAAAAATACACCAAAAAGAAAATAAACTCCTTGCAGCTTGATCACTTCTACATATAGTACCTGTGTCCTAAACAATAAACATGTACTACTCCGAGGTGATCTCTGCCTAACATATAAAGCTATGTCAAACCCAGAGCTGTTGGACATGCTACACCTAAAGAAATCCCAATCCCTCCAAGCTACATGCTCTAGGGACCTAAACCTTGTCACCACGATAAACAGGACATGTTGGAGGGATAGATTCCTGTCCCAGAGACTTCCTATACTCTGGAACAAGCTACCCATCTATGTCAAGCAAAGTTCTTCATTAGCACTCTTCAAGACAAATCTTGATGAGTGGATGGGAAATAAGAAATACACCCCGGGGATCACTTCTGTGTCTCTGCTGGACAGTGGCACAGGAAAATAACTTTCTTGGGTGGTGTAAGCTATGGAACCTTGCTGGCTAGGCTTACGTAGGCCCTTGGGCCGATAGCCTAGTACCTACCTATGTACCTGGTGTCCATATTGGGAGATATTTTCCTTCTACAGGTACACTTGCAAAATAATTGGTCTGTTGACAAAGAATCAAGCCCAACAGAAGTAGGAAGTTGGAAATTTGAATAAAGAAATCCCATAAATAGAAGAATTAAAAAAAATGACATTAAAAAAGCAATTTGTTTAAGAAACAGTTTAGTGCTGAAAGATCATTCACCTAGACCCAAGGAAAAAGAAAGAAAGAAATGGCTGTGGAAAAATATTCCAAAGTAGGAAAACAAGAAACACAAAATGAAACTGAAGTTTTTTAAAGGTACCACAAAAAAAAAAAAAACAGAAAGATTACTCATAACAGAGTTGAAATTTCCATAGGTGTATACTAAGCTAACGATAAATAGGGCCCTTACAAGCCTAGCCATGCAACCCAAATGTGACACACAAATTTGATTTATATAGGAGGTGATTTACTTACTGCCTCTGTCCATCACAGACATGGGCACCAGACCAGGGCGAATTTCCGATTACCCATCCATCTGCCCAAGTTGAGGTCAAATACAGTTAGAGAGAAACTCTGCTTCACATGGATGGAAGATCTTGTTCAAGAGAATAGGAATTCCCTAAAAAACATATCTGTCTCTTCAGAGTCCACTTCTTAATTTCGAAATACCAAAATCTCCAATCGAGTTCAGAATCTCGAGATCTTGGAATCTCGAAATTAAGAACCCCCACCCCCAAAAAAAGCAGTCAACACATCACAAAACATGTTTTTGCAGGGGGGCAAGCCCCCCTGCACCCCCCACAACTCATCTACTTAAATGTACAAACTCCGAGATCGCACTACAGTGAGGAAAAGGGAACTCTCCAGTTCCGTACTGTATGCCGATCTCCATTCAGGATTTTGAAGCTTTAAAACTTCTATCATATGGTCTTCAATTGTATGAATTTCAAAGTTTTAAGCTTCGAAATTCTGTAGGGTACCCATCTCTTCAATATGTCCTATTTATTTTGCAGGCAAAATTTATGTCTTTTGATCTAGTACTTTTGATGCTTGCAACTAGGACTGTGTCAATATGTTTTTTCATTTATAGAAAAATGTATGATTGCTTATGTTGTATTTTTTTTTTGTTTAAAAAAGGGGCATGAACTGAATAATTAATGTAATGTTGCTTAGATTATATGACATATAGCAACATATGTGAAGTATAATGTTTGTTAATACAGTTTGATTACTTTTGTACAAATGTAAATTTGACTATACCACAAGTAATAATTCAATAAAGGGGTTTATAACAACAAAAAGAAAAGAATTTCAGTCAAACTTCTAAACATATTTCAGTAACACAGTTCCTTGTAAAGCAATGTACTCTCAGTTTCAGAATGCATACCTTTTAACTTAAAAAAGATTTCTGCAGCTCTTCAAGTTGCTGCATCTTTGCTACACCAAAGCAATCAATCTCATATATTTATAGAATGAGACCATTTTTAACAGTCAGTGGATTTTACAGGGAAAAAAAGTCAGTATGACATAATACAAACTACAAATTGCTGTGACATGTGGTGATGCCACAAAATATAATTTCTGTTAGTACGTGTCACATTATAAATTATTTTTTTATATTTATGTTAACTAACTCGGATGGAACCAGGAAAAGCATTCCTGTCATGTACCAATTTTACACAGAGCAGAGTGCTTACTATCTAGGAACAGACTAAAGTACTGTGACAGCAATAATAAAACTATCATGAACAATGTGGTCAAAAACACACTATGAATAATTACCTTCTCCACAATCCCATGCTGCAATCCTACTATAACCAGCGAAAATGTTAGCAATTTTGCATTAGATAAAACAGTAAGCTAAACTGCACCAGAATCATTTTATTGTTTGAAAATATCTGAATATAAACAAATACGCAGCTAAAATGTAAAGTTTTTTTTTGCCTTTTTAATAGAGGATTATGCCATATCATCAGCCAACAATAACCTTTAAAACTGGATGCAGCTACCTTAAGCTATGAGAAATACCAAAATTAACTTGTAAAACTGCCAACATAAGAAGTCACATCAGACAGTAAATCTGTAGTCTACCTAGTACTGCAGTTGTTAACATCCATTCATCTAATGGCCTGTGTGCATTGCCTAACCCATATTTCATTTGTTTAGTGTACCCTTTAAACCCCCTTTTCATATACTCTACCACTCCCTCTGGCAAAACATTTCAACCCCTCACCACTAAGCTAAGTGAAACAATTTTTCCTCAGTCAGTCAGTTTTCATGTTTGCAATATCTTACATTTCAGGTGCCTAATGTGGCCTCTTTTCCCCCACTTCCAGCCTTCAATTCAGCTTCCCCCTGCCTACTATTTTAGTGACATATTTGTTAGTCCCCATCAAGACTCCCTTTCCTTTTTCTCATTTATAATGCACGCATATGCTCAGCATTGTAAGCCATTACCCTTACTCCAGTGAAACACTTGTCTCTCTACCAGTACTGCTCTCTCTTGCATACTTTGCACTGACCTGATGTTATTTTTGTATTACAGTAACCAAGGACTAAATCAATTGCATAGGACAATGTCTCTGTTAAGAACAGTTTCCTGATTTCCTCTTTACATATCCCAGAAGAGGGGAATGGTATAATAGTTAAGGTGTTTTCCTTGCAGACACAAAGTACTTGGTTTAATTCTCACCTCTGGGACACATGGCTAGGCTTAGAAAGACCCCCTGGGGTCAAATAGCATTGTAATCGCGTATAAACCTATACTCCTATGACCACTCTGCCTCATCATTGCTATCTTCTATTCAGTTGCAAAATTCATCTGAGAGTTATCTTCCACATCTATTTCTTCCACCCACCTAGCAGCAGTTTCTTTAGGATTTATATTATCAATGCCCTTCCTCAAAGTACTCATCTTTCACTTTTTTAAAGTTCAAGGTACAAGGTAATTTGGAAGATTAGTTCCAGTCCACTGCTTAAGTGATCAGTAAACAGATTTATGTTGTTCTCTAACCAGAGAAATGCCTCGCATAAATATACAAAGAACATGACCAACTAAATGGACACTCTACAGTACTGCAATCCTTAGAGACTTCTCAGTAAATTGATTCCTTTAAAGAGTATTTTTGTTTCCTGTCTGAAGTTTGATTCCTATTCCCTCTCCATGCTGGGGCTCATCCCAGTGCCTTTATCATCCCCATTAACTTTCCATGAGATGCAGTGTCAGAGACTTTGATGATGCTCATGATGCACCACATTAATGGATTCCCTTTGTCCATCTTGGCAGTAGCCCAGTCTATAAAACTACCTCAAGCTGGGCTGGCAAGACTTCTGTTGTGGGAAACCACGTTGTTGCCAACCCACACACAATTAGTATTCATGAACTCCTCAAGCAAATCTGAAAGACAATCTGGCCATTGTGCCAATTGCTTATAAAAAGACAAAAAGATCCATTATAACGGAAAATCAGATCCTTAAGGTACATCTGCAACTCAGCAGGCGTAATAAGTACAGTGTACTGAACACAGCTATACCAAATAAATGGTTTAACAGTTTTCACATTATCAAAATACTTAAATTCTTAAGTATGCAAAAATAAATTGAACAGCAGTTCTATGCACTCTGGTTTCTACCTTTACTCACCAAACAGGCACAGAAGGATGCTCCTCTGCTTGCAGATACATGTTACTGTCAGCATACAAATATTCTAAACATTACAGTATGAAGGCTTGCAAATTGCTTAGGATGTATACCGACTGAAGTCAGACTGTATCTGTTGCTCTTTGGAAAAAATGCATCTTAAAACTCAAAATCCATAGCATTTAGTAACAATCTTTTTGCTTCATAACTCAGATCTTTTTATTTTAACTAGCAGTTATAGTAATTTCAAGTCAAAGTCTAAAGTACAATATGAATTGTACAGCGTCTTTTGTGATCAACATAACTTTCTGTTTCAAGCACACAGCAGCACTAAACAAAAATGTTTACATTTTATACAGTCTCAAAAACAAGGCAAAGGGCAAATTCATAAATCTAAAAATATCAGTTTTATTCTGATATTAACATTTCTAAGCTCATGGCCATATTCAGCCTACAATCTTAACAACTGCATATGACAATTCATAAATAACAACATGGATTAATATGTCTAACTTTAGAAGAAAGCCTTATCTAAGTATAGAGAAGTACTTGAAATCAGGCCTAAAATGTACATACAGACTAATCAAAACCTGAAATTATGCACAACACACACAAAAAATAAATAAAGAAGAAAAGAAAAGGATGACAATGGTGATACAACCTGCAAGCACTTGATATTGTGGTAGTATAGATGGCAGAAGTCACAAATATAACACCACACAAAACCCTCACCAGAATTATATATTTATTGGACTTTGGTAACCAGTGCTGATCACAGACATCCAATTTCAGTCTCAGACTGGGGGATAGGGGACAGGAGGAAGTAGGAGATAAAGTAATGCGATACATCTACCACGCCATTCAGCAGTCCATCCAGAACCCCTTTTACCCATTTTTGCACATGGCGTCAGGATGTAACCTCAACAGCAACAATCATCTAGAGCTAAAATTCCCACCATTACAATATCAGAAAATTAATAAAAGGCTTAATTCGAATACAGCTCAGGTATACACAGATATAAATACCTAAACAAAATGAGGTAAGATAAAAGCAGTTGAAAATAGTGGCATACATGCTGCAAGTGACAGACTGTGTAGAATAAGAAATAAGAATACTTTTAAACAAGGCAGGTTGGTACGGTACTATTAAAAGATTTCAAGCAGTTCAACAGGATAGCAGACGAAGTTGACAGGCAAGACATTGATTTGGCATATAAAGAAACTTTGCAGGGAACAGACTACTTTCAAATATGAATAATCAGGGCAGTGCCAAGGTTACAAAATGGAAAGAAATCAATAACTTAAAGTACAGGAAGGACATACTGAATCTTTGAAGATAATGGAAAAGGGGAAAAAAGTGAAGTTCAGTGAGAGAGAGAGAGCCATTGGACATGTAGGGTACAGGACTACGGTCTTGCAGTGGAAATTGTTAGTGGGATTCAGTAAGTACATTTGTAGAGGATTAGGTATCACAAAACAGAATAAAAATTCTACAGATTATGCCAAGCACAAGGAAGAAAGGTCTGAGGAACAACTATTGACCACTGCAGAGTCAGCCACCATCGGCTCAGGTATGGACCGAGTGCACAGAGTCAGCAAGGGCTCTTTGGTAAGTTTTTTTTTTTTTTTTCCCTAGGAGTAGCAGGAGACGGACCAGTTGGATTGAGGTAATTATCTGCACTGTGACTAAGGATGATGCTACAGATGTGGTAAGCTTCTCTGGAACACATCTTCAAAAGGTAAATTGTCAATAGTGTTGACAAGCAGCAAACTTACAAGTACACATGGATAAACAGTCCCTTAAACAATGTAATGCACAAGCAACACACTAAAATCCTCTCAAACCTCATTACATAAATTTCAGTCTGACAGAAAAAAAAGTCAAGTAAGTTGTTGCACAGTGAACACAAGTACTAACATACCCCAGAGAAGTTTCCGCCCAAATAAAACAGTTCCTGACATTAAACGTTTTAATAAATTACACATTTACACCAGCAGTACATTTTCTCACTAAATGTTCTGCAAATTAGCCACAGCTAAAAACAGCAGTCCCTGACAGGAATTTTCTGAGAACAGAAAGATACTGGTTTTTTTAAAGAGACAATAGCACTGAAAAGAAAAAAAAAACAAAGAAAAACTCTGTTTGGAAGGGTCCCCACTTGGGATTTACCTGCCAAAAAATAAGCTGAAGGCTGTCTGCTGCTCCTCTGAAGTCTCTCAGCTGCTTCTTCAAAAGGCGGAAAGAAAGTACTGCAGATTCCTCACTCTGACTGCTGATTTTCCCTCCAAAAGGCAGCCCAATCAGCAGTCACAGTAAAGGTATGGAGACAGCAACAGCTTTTGGAAATTGCCCAGTTTTTATGTCTTGGGCAAGAGACAGTCCATATAGACTACAGGGTACCGCAGCAGTGGGAATGATGAATATCAATAATGCCACTGGAATACTCACTGCCATGTGAATGACTGTAGTATCAGGTGTCTCACAAAGATCTGCCGCTTCATTTACTCCCTACCTAAAAGCTGCCTTGCAAGTTAGCTGTGAAGACCATGACGAATTTATTATGTGGGAATGGACTTGGCTACTGTTGGTGGAACTGTACTGGTATGTAACAATATTCATTTGAATTTGTTAACTGCAGTACGGCACTGATCACAACTGTCAAATTTCACTTCTAGTCTGGGCAAAACTCTAAAAATACAAAGAGATACAATATAACAGAGAGCTGCAGTACTCACAATATAACAGAGAGCACTGCACTATGCATAGCAGATGAAAGCACATACAACTATAGACAGCTCTAAACAATTATCAAACACATGTATAAGTAGGATAAGCATTAGAAAATTTTAATACAGGAGACTGGCCAACAAGTGGGGGTCAGAGATAGATTCAAGAGGAATTATGTAATGTTGCCAGACAGACTGTACTGGCATTTGGCTGCTTTTTAAATGTAAGCCTTTAATTGTGGTTGAAAATGTGAGTAGGAAGGTTCTTGTTTATGATGGGAGGGGAGAGAGTCCCATACTTTTGGACCAAGAATCGAAAAGGAGTGATTTGCACAGTGAAGCTTACTACTGGGGGCTTGTACTGAAGAAGAGGAGTTATCACACTTTCTGATGTTGCAGGATGGGGGGAAGTTTTATTAATATGGTTGCCACAGAAAAATGTATCTGGTTATATGAAGTCTAAATAATTGAGAAACTAAAAAAAGTTCACTTCTTTGTTTGAACAGAAGACATTTTTCTCTTTTCTAGAATTCTACCAGGATGCCAGCAGATACTCCATTTTTAGTTTTTCAGTATCACAGGTGTTCACAAACACAGTTAAAACTGGGCAGAACATTGCCGGCTTATATATTCTCCAGTCCAGCTGGTGAATCTGGGTATCCTGAGGCAATGTTACAACTGCCTCATGTACACAGACAACCCTCTCTTCCTACCACAAAACACTAACATATGTGAGAGATGCAGTTATACAGCCAAACTGGAGGCTAAGCTGCCTCCACCCAAGACTGGAACAGACAGTCAAGAGGGGAAGGTTAACACTTGCACCACATATCCAGCCACACACAGACCTACTAAAACAGCACTGGCAAAAAATACACATAAATACACAAAATCATACTTGGAGGCTCTAAATAAAAACTTGCAAAAGCATCAGAGACCTCCAAAGCAGACACCCAAACAACCTGCACCTCCCGTCACAAACCAGACAACACATAAAACACAAAATCAGTGTGCCACACAATCACAGCCCTTAAAGCGAAATAACATACCTAACAAACTAGTAATAAGTGACTCTATAGTCAGGCACACGGACGTCCCACACACTAGGCTGGACAAGCAGAAGGTTACTGTTAGCTGCCTGTCGGGAGCCAGAATCCGCCACATAACACAAGCACTCAGGTCACTCCAAAACAAGTACAAATATGACTCTGTCATAGTTCATGTTGGTGTGAATGACCCGTGATGTACTTCCCTGGACTACATGAAAAGAGACATGGAAGAGCTCTCTGATCATGCAGTCCATGCTCTTATGACCCTAACCCTGAGTAGCATCCTACCCTCACCAAGAATGATACCTCAGTATAAAGAGAAAAAATATCATTTTCAACAATTGGCTAAGCTTCTGGTGTCATTCAAAGGGGATCCAGTGTCTGTCAGCCTGGGATGACATGCTCAACAACCCGCATTGCTTCGCAAGAGATGGCTTGCACCTGTCACCCCTAGGCTTTCGAATACTGGCCAAGGCGCTTGCTGCCCTCATAGTGCCTTTTTTAGGCAAGGCTCAAAAGTCAAGCCCACCTCTGTAAACAGCACAATTAACAAAAAAACTAGTTAGGCTACTCAACACCAGGAGTTTAAATCTCAAAATGCACGCGCTCGAACCACTCCTCAATATGGAGAACGTCGACATCTGTGCAGTAACTGAAACCTGGTTCAAGGCTCCAGACAGCACCCCAGCACTACCGGGCTACAACTCATACCACACGTTTAGGCCACAGAACATGGACCGAAACACAAAAGGAGGGGGTGTATCCATATTCATCAAGGATACCTACACCTCCAGGTTAGTGGCACAGCATGATACCTCTGAGAGCGTTCATGTGCAACTGAAATGCAAATTGTGGCCTGCTAAAGATCACCCTCCATGACCCAGGACCACCACTCCACCTTTCTGGAGACACTGGAAAACATGAAGGTCCTACCGAACACTCTGATATTGGGCAATTTCAATTACCCTACCATTAACTGGGGAAACTACTCGAGTACAAACTCCCAGGCCCAGTGCTTCCTGGAATTCATCAACTCAAATGCCCTGGATCAGCTGGTAAACTCCCCTACCAGAGGTGAAAACATATTGGACCTGGTCATCACCAACATGGGCGACAGGTGTTCCACACCAGAGGTCAACCCATCACTGGTTAGATCAGACCATAGACTAATCACTCGATGTCCACACCTCACTACCACCCCCAACTAAGGAAACCACAGTAAAAAACTTTTCTAAAGCAAACTTCATCTTACTTAAGACAGAGGTGGTAAGTTTCACAGCCCCCACACTAAGGGATAATGCTGCCCAAGATGCAGAAACCTTTACAAATGCACTCTATGAGTACCTACAAGGATGCACATCCCTAACAAAACCAAGACTCACTCCTCTAAGAGAAGGAAACCAGTTTGGTGGACCCCTACCATAAACAGGCTATACAACAGAAGGAGGAAACTAGTTCAGAAAAAAAGCAAATCCCAAGAAGGAAAGACATCCCTGATCAGTATCAGTAAGAAACTAAGGTCCCTCATAAAAATCATCCAAGGCTAACTTCAAAAGAAAAATAGCCAAGGATTCAAAAGATAACCACAAAGCCTTCTTTAGCTACGCCACTTAGAATCTAAGTGGCAACACGCAGATATGCAATGAACTAGTGCAAAATAGCACAAAGTATACTCAATCTACTGATATTGCCAACATCCTGGCAGATAGATTCAGTGCAAACTTCACCCTCCTCTCACCCCCAAAATGGCCCACAACAATACCGGAAAAGTGTAGTGTCCCAGAAATCACAGACGCACAGGTGAAAACAGCCCTTTCAAAAGCCAAAAACACAGCGTCAATGGGGCCAGATGGTGTCCCAGGCTGCGTCTTGCACGAACTACAGAATGAACTAACCCCCCCACCTAAACACGCTGTTCAACCTCAGCCTCTCCACAGGCTACATGCCCATGGAATGGCGCACAGCAATGGTTATTCCTCTCCAGAAAGGAGGGGCCACAACTGACCCTGGTAACTATCGCCCCATAAGCCTGACTAGCCTGGTCTGCAAGGCTATGGAGCGCATCATCATGAAACTCATTAACAAAGACATTGGGAACCTCCAAACACTTGACTCGACCCAGTTCGGCTTTGTTAAGGGCAGATCATGTCTACTAAACCTGGTTGACTTCTTTGAGACAGTCACCAAGGCCATAGATGAGGGAAAGGTGGTTCACACAGCCTACCTTGATCTCGCCAAGTCTTTCGACACCATTCCCCACTCGAGTATTACAGAAAAACTCACCAGCCTGAACATAAACCCCTATGTCACATGATGGGTTGCCAGCTGGCTTATAGACAGAACTCACATGGTAAGAATAGCGGGCTCCAGGTCTGACTCTAAACCAGTCACAAGTGGTGCACCTCAAGGCTCGGTCCTGGGATCCCTACTGTTTGGCATATATCCTCAGACATACAGGCAAACACAGGAGGACTATGGCTAACCAAATTCATTGATGACTGCAAACTGGGTGCCATAATTGACTCTCCGGCAGACACGGACATCCTCCAAAAGGGACTTACTGAGACGGACACCTGGTGTCAAAGTCATGGCCTCAAGCTAAATGCCAAAAAATGTATAGTCATCCCGTTTGGGAAAAACAAAACGCCCACGAATTACCACATAGGTGGCAGCCTCCTTAATACAGAAGAGGTAAGAGATCTGGGGACCCAGGTAGATAGTAATCTCTCCTTTGACAATCATATTGGCAAAGTAGTTAGAAAATCCTTCTATGTGGCCCATCTAATTACTAAAGGGTTCGCATCTAGAAATAAAGAGGTTATAGTGCCCCTCTACTGGTCACTCATCAGACTCATCATAGAGTACAATGCCCCATTTGGGATGTACCTCACAAGACACTTACAACAGCTGGAAAGACAACAAAAGTACCTCACCAAGAGGATTACTGGCCTCAAACATATGTCCTATGCAGCCCGACTGAAAAAACTCCAACTGTACTCAGTGGCATATCGCTTACTCAGAGGTGATCTCTGCCTGACTTACAAAGCCATATCTAACTCAGAATTGATGGACATGCTCCACCTAAAGAAATACAAGTCACTGCAAGCCACGCGCTCTAGTGAGCTAAACCTCGCCACAATAATAAATGTAACATGCTGGAGGGATAGATTCCTGTCATAGAGACTCCCCATGCTTTGGAACAAAATTCCAAACTACATTAGGCAGAGCCCCTCACTAACACTCTTCAAGAGAAACCTTGACGAGTGGATGGGTAACAGAAAATACACCCCTGGAATCATTTCATTGGCTCTGCTTGACAGAGGATCAGTTAATTAATCAATGGGGTGGCGAAAGCCGACACACTTTGGCTAGGCATATAAATGCCCTCGGGCAGATAGCCTAGTACCTACCTATGAACCTGTCGTAATCTTCACTATATTGACTAGCTAACATGAGCACTTTCCTACTTGTTTACAAAATGTCACAACTGGCACACTTTTCCATGCAAGACAGACAACAGTACAAAGTATATTATTACTCATCTTGCACACCGCTTGATGTCTAACAGAAACCCCCTCACATCACGCACCCAAAGCAACAGAAATACTACAACAATAAACAATGATTTCCTATGTTTAATGCTACATCTCAGTGGTTAGTCTACCTCTCTTTGATGTCAACACAGGATAGGAAGCTCTATCCCTACACTATGAATGTGGATTCATATTCAAATACTCACACAGAACTTCAACGGCATAAGGGAGATGCTGCACTCTTTCAGGTTACCCTTAAAACAATGGTCACATCTATCACAATATCAGTTCAGGTGTAAGTTAATAGTTAATGATCCTACAGCACTTTTCAGTGTCATTTCAGGTGTAAGTTAATAGTTAATGCTCTATGACAATTACTAGAAGAGGGAAGGCAGTTTTTGTCTGTGGTGTCTCGGGCAAGCATCCCACATCAATATAAATACCACCTGCGAAGTCCCACGAATACAGGGCACAGACCAGTTAATGGGTTCGATCCAGAATGTAAATGCATAAACTAAAAATCTGTTAGATTATTCCTCTCCATCCATAAGCAGTGCTGCTGGGAGAAAAAGTGCAAATGTAATAAAAATGAACCTGACTGTAACTGGAGTACCTTCTTTCTTAACCGCTGTTTAATAGGACAGTGACCATCATATGGAGCCTGAATATATTTTATGCAGGTCAACAGTTACAGTATATTGCTACCACAGTCTCATAATTATAAAATGTAGTGCACTACCTTCAAATGAATAATCATGTGTGTGCATATCTGGGCAGTATGCTGCATACACCATAAGCTCAATAAAATCTACTTGATCAAGTAAATAAATAAATGCTAGGCACTCCCTTTAATATCCACATGTAATATTGCTGAGATACAAAAGGAGATGCAAATGCAGTAATACAAAATGGACCTGACAGCAGCTGAGAAATTTCATTTGCAGATGACTGCTTATCATTATAACTAGAATTATATTATAAAATAAGAAAGAAATTGGTTTTGTGTATTTTTGCAGATGTTAGATATGGCTACCATTTCAACTTCAAACAAAAAATAGGTGAGTATCTCTGTGTGACTTACCTAGACTGACAGATATTATTCTTATATAAGGGACTATTTTTCCCCAAATAATCTCTTATTTCTTCAATCACTTACACATTCAGTTTATAATACTTGTTTGTTTTGCTTGGAGTCCATTTTATAAATAGAACAAGACACCTCATGATTGTGATTTAATGCCTGGGCACACCATGTCTTGTTATGCACCAGGGGTGTGATCATATCAGACAACAGACCACAACTCATAATGAATTATTTCTTATTCATGGGACAGCTAGAGATAATGGAATAACTCCACCACCAGATTTCATAAGACCCATGACACATTTATTTCATTTCCTCTCCAACCTATCAATGTTTCATTATTAGATGATATAATTCTTCAGATATGGACATCTGACACTATCATACCATTTCCACAAAGGTGTCCTCTGATCTAGAGGAATCCTACAGATCAGTCTCTCATCTTGTACCTTTGTAAACACTTTTTGAAGAAAAAAAAGCAGAAACCTAACAATACATATTTTATCAGCTATGGTTTACTTAGTGAAAGTTACTAAGGCTTCGGAAAGGGTCACAATACCACCCCTACCACAATTTCCCCTACACTACATTAAATAACATGAATGGGGCATTTTGGCTGGGGCAATTTTTATCAACTTGTCTAAAGCATTTGAATTTAACAGTCTTATTTTTGAATTAAATCAGTGATGCCTGAATGATACTGAGCTATACTGGGTATATAGTTACTTCTGCCTTCAAACTTTGACTTTTACAGTAAATCAAAGACTTTAAAATACAGTCTCGGTCTCCATCGGCGTTCATAAGGGCTTTGAGCGTAGCCACTTTTTATTATCTTTAATAAGTCATTTTATAATTTTCATCCTGACATTTATTCACTATTATATGTTATGATATGATTAGAAGGGCCACAAATACACGTCAGCATTTTTAGGAAACCTTAAAAATTAACAGGAAGAAAATTGTATCTTATCTTTTTCAGATCTCAGAAAATAAAACTTGGCAGCTCTAACAGGTAAGCCAAAGTTTCTTTTGATGGCCATCTTTAAACGGCTACAAAGTTCTAATATACTGCAGTCTTGTTAGGTACCTACCCGTCTTCCTCAATCAATACTGACCACATTCTTTTGAAAAGCTTGCTATCCACCTGATAAAAAGTATCACATCTCCTTACATAAAGGCTATTACTTTGACCGGAAAAGGTTTGTTTTCTTTTACACAAGGCTATTACTGTGACCGGAAAAGGTTTGTTTTCTTTCTATACCAGAATACAGACTATTTAGTGACTTTTGGTTCTCCTTTCAACACTGTACAGTTACAGCTTTAACAATACAAGATATGTAGATTTATATGTAACAGTCTTAGATGCCAATATCACTGTACCACCCTTCAAAAGCTGTGATCCTTCCTATTCAGCTGATGTTTATAATCATTTCATACTATTTACTTTTAAGATCCCTTCATCTTGATATTTGCATCTCTCTTTGTCTCTCTAGGGCATCTAATCTAGGCAAAGCTATTACACACTACCTGAAAAATTCTGGTTGTAACCCTTATGGTCATATGAAGCTCAAAGCAACTGAGTCTTGTGAAGATTTACATCTTGCCAGTACCCACCTTTACCATAAGCCCTCCCTCTCCTGAGAACAGCAAGGCCAGTCCAACCTTGAATAAACTGGTAAGATTCAACCATCCAGGTCCTGTTTGAAGGAAGACAATGTGTCACACTGCTTAATTTGAAGGAGTCTACTCCAGAGATTGAGGAGGTGCTGCATGATGAACCACTCTCTCTCCAGTGTATTTTATTTATCTGCTGAAGATTTAGGCCCTTCACTCTGGTATTAGTGGAAATATCTGATTTGCAGTGACACAAGAGAGCCAGGACTGCTGTGTCTCTAATGGCACAGAAAGCAAAATCTATTCCATGTTCTCCTTTCATTGTTATACAAGGGTCTGGGTCCTGAATATCTGTAACTTCATTCCACTTTCTTCTAGAGTTCCTACTTCTTTTTCTTGATTAAGTCTTCTATTAGTTGTAACATATTCATATGTGATTGCTTTAAATTGGGGGCAGTATAGAAATTCAGTGACAAAATCTCTGCCTCAGCTACAGGATCCAGGTTCAACCCTATCTTGTCCGCACTTTTCTTCGGTTTAAATTCTTGTGCATCTGTGTGTTTTCGTTGTACTATGGTTTCCTCCCACCTTCTAAAAACTTGCTGGTTAAATGACTACTTTAGTGTTCATATACATATACACACATATTGTATATACCCTATGTATGGATCGGATCATGATTTAAAAAGAACCTATTGAGGGGATCATTTACCCAGTTAAATGCTAAATAAATACATTAAATGAAATCCTGTTTATTACTACTACATTTTATACATGCCTTTCAACTTCTCAACACAAGAAATCTGGACAAAGCAAAAAATAATGGTGGGACAACGGTCCAAAAATAGAGAGAGATTTTAAATATTGTTAAAACAAAACGGCAAAGGGTCAAACCAGACACCACTTTATTGTGAGCGCTTTCGGACGCACAATATGCGCCCTTCCTCAGACAAGATAAAAAACCACTTCATCTCAGATGTTTCATTTAAATAACACCTAAACTCATGACATCATTATCAATTAATAAATAAGAAGCCAAATTTAAGGGTATAAGCAAAGACTAGCTTACACAATATTATATATAAAAGTACATATATATATAAAAAAAATTCATATAGTGAACACACAAATTCATATAATTACTTATTAAATACACAAAATTAAATATACTCTCAAATAAACATGACATTTATACATATACCTGCTGTAATCGTGAATCTGGGTGGTTTAAACCTATATTACATAAAGGCTCTTTTTTATGTATATGTTGCAGAATGTCAACAGTGTCCACGGTTTTATATTGGTAAAACTGAACGCCATCTAAAACAGTGAATATATGAGCACCAATATAGTATTAATAAAAAAGACTGCAATAATGCACTAGCCAAGCATATAAATGAGTTTAATAATCATGCATTTCTCTTTTTTGCTATAAAGCAGGTGAAAGAGAATGTTAGAGGTGGCCCTTGGCATTTAAATCTTGAACTGAGAGAACTTTGGTGGCAATTTCTGACTAATGCCTACATGTTCCCAGGCTTGTATGAGTCATGTTCCCTGAAATGTTTGCTTAGGCTTAAGTCTTTAGAAAGACGTTAATTAACATTTTTTATATATGTATAAATTTCATGTTTATATATTTGAGAGTATATTTAATGTTGTGTATTTAATAAGTAATTATTATATGAATTTATGTGTTCACTATATGAATGCTTTTTAAGCCGCGGTGGTGCAGCAGTAGCATTGTTGCCTCACAGCAAGAGGTTCTCCCGTTCTATTCTCGGCTGGAGCGCCTTCTGTGTGGAGTCTGCATGTCCTCCCCGCGATCGAGTGGCGTTCAAAAGACATGCGTAGAATGGGCGTGCCTTCGCTGAAGGTTGGGCAGCGAGCTGGCACCTCGGCACCTGTAAAAAAATCTGCTGGCAATCATTATTGGACCGGAGTTCCGCTGTGGCGACCCCTAACCAGGAAAAGCCAAAAGAAGAACAACAACTATATGAATGTTTTTTATATATATGCATTTTTATATATTATATTGTGTAATCTGGTAGATCTGAAGAAGGAATTCCAAGGAAGAGGGTACACTGAAAGTCAAATAAATTCAGTATATGAACAGATTAAGGCTGAGAGGCATGGAAGAGGCAAGCCATATTTCTCAATGAAAGTAGTTAGTACAGACAAAGATGATGCCATAGACACAAAAATCCCTCTTGCCATTTCATATACTCAGGAAATGGGTAATGTGAAATGTATTATAAATAAGAATTGGCACATTTTACTAGTTGATGAGCAAACTGAAAGATGGGTAGGGCAGAAGCCTAAATTTACATATAAAAACAAGAACAGTCTTAAACAGCAACTGTGTTATCCGAGGTCTAATGTAATCATGCATGAATTGGAAAGGGGCACAAGGAAGTGTGGCAAGTGCAATTACTGCGAACATATTGAAGCATCTAGGTTTTTTAGGCACCCTGAAACCAGATATTTATGGGAGATTAGAGCTAAAGCCGATTGCAATAGTAAAGACTTAGTCTATTTAGCCTCCTGCATTAAGTGTTATAAATTTTATGTTGGTAAAACCAACTGCCATCTTAAAACTAGGATTAGAGACCATTTATACTGCACAAAAAGGGGAAAAGAATATAGTGCATTGGCTAAACATACTATATCTATGGGGAATGAACACACGTTCTTATTCCAAGTACTTCATGTACAATATGCCAATGAAAGACTTGGTGATTTAGTAAATGAGACAGAAGTAACAGAACTGAAATGGATTTTTAGGCTCGGAGCCCATAGAGGGTATGGGCTGAATGATACACTATCCCTCATACCTGTCTTAAGAAATAAGAATATTAAGAAATGAGTTTACATTGTACAGGTTTTATAAAAACTTTTTATAATTATATGTTTTAGCATGTTATTGAACTTGTAATTTATGTTAAACTGATTTATGTGAATGAATTATAGTTTTAAATATGTATGTATCTTTAAATATTTTGGAGGGAACTTGCTCTGTGCTAATTAGCTATGTTTTTTTATTAAGTGTTATGATGTGTCTGAGGAAGTATTTTTTTAAGAAAGCACTTGCACAGTATATTTTTGTAGAATTGGAATAATAAACAGACTTGTGGAATCTTTAACAGTGTGCCTGTCTCCATACCTTGGGATTTTTTCTGATTTATATCTTTGGATTTTGCTCACATTGGTTTGGGACATTTTTTGCATATATATATATATATATATATATATATATATATATATATATATATATATATATATATATATAGATTCACTTTATAACCTCGAAATGCTGAAATATCGAATTTCAGTATCTCGAGACTATAAAACCGAATCCACAAAACACAGACAAAAAAAAAACCGCGAAACCACATAACCGAAAACACCACACACACTACACTAAACATACAACACAACACCCACATCACAACATAAACAAAAAAAACCCACACATACACAACTCACACACATAGCAGGGGCAAGCCCCTGCACCCTCCATGTGGGGGGCTGCACCCCCTCACACCCCCCTACTTATATATACTAACTCCGAGATCGCACAAACACAACACAAAAGCTCACTCACACACGCACATTCTCCAATCCCTCACACACACTCTAACTCCCACTCAAAACCCTTACAAAACACTCACTTACCTGACATAACACCTACATCCACACACGGCACCGCGCACCACCAAAACACAAACCCTGACATTACGTAGCGCAACTTCATAACCGCAAATTCGACATATATTCAACATATATGAAATTCACGATTATGAACGTTCGCTATTTCTAACATTCGACTTTATAGCTTCGAGATACTGAAATTCGACATTTCAGTATTTTGATGTTATAAAGTGAACCTATATATATATATATATATATATATATATATATATAAATAAAACTCAAACAGATTTTTCTTAATTACATTTCAACATATGCAGTATATAGCCGACATAATGAAAGCATACCTTCTCAAGTTCAGTAATCCTCGGTGCAGACTGTGCAGATATATCCCAAAGTAACAGCCTCTTTGCTGTGTTCTCTACATAAGCAAGTCTCCTCACCTTCAGCTGTCCTAGCTACACAGTTGCCTTTTTATTGTGTTATTGTGTAGATTCAGGGCTGTCAGCAGTGTGAAGATGCAAATGAGGTGTGAACTCATTAGAATTGCTGAATCCCAAATACTTGGCTCCATGTAGCACATGTAAACATAGTGCAGGCACTCCCTCAGTGTTTGTTTTAATGGATTGCAACTGTTAACAATTACTGGTAGGGAGAAGGAATACACAACAGTAATGCAGACTTCCCTACATCCAATGGGTGTGTCAGGTTAGACTTGCAAAGTGTTAGATGTAATTTTGTCAAGGTTGGAAATGTAAGTAAGCAGCACACAGTTCACAGGGTCTGTTCATTTACATCCAACCTCCCATTCATTTGTTGGCAACTGTATACTATACCACTGCCAATTAATATCCTCACACATCATACGGACAATTACATAGAATGGCATACAGACTGCATATTTACAAGTAATATTCATAACTGGTTGTGTGATCACTTCATGCAATGCATCCAAATATAATAAATGTACAAATAACAGTTATATGGTTTCATATTACTGTAGATGATGTTGCAGTTGGTTGTATGCAGAATGACTTCAGTTCCTTGCTACAAAGCTGTTTGTGTGGCAAAGAGGGTTAAAGGCATCCTTTACAGTGTTCTGAAGGATCATCAATGACCTTCACAAAGCCTCCCAACTAGGTAATAATATCCAATACGCCAATGATTCTACAATAATATCTACCTCAAACAATTTCACTGACCTCCTCATAGTTACTCAAAATGCATTTACAGAGATAGAATCATGGCTAAATAATGCACAACTGCTGCTAAACCCCCAAAAAACAAAACTTATATTATTCTCTACAAAACCACCAGACATAAGAACAGCCAAACTACTAGGTATTACAATAGACAAACTCACCTTTGAGCCACACATTCTTAATGCAATAAAGAAAAAACACTTTAAATTAGATAAACTTTATCATCACAAACTCTACCTAGACACCAAACAAAACTGGCAAGTACCTTACTCATCCCTTCTCTTCTATATGGTAGTGCCATCTTTACTACCCTTCACTCATCCCTCAGCAATAAACTTCAATCTTGCTATTATAAAATAGCTAAATTTGCCTCAGGAAAGCCTAACCACTCACAACACTACCAAGCAATCTCCAAATTGAACTGGCTCGAATTCCCCAACTACCTCTGCTATACCCAATTAATTCTAGCCCATAAACTAAATTATAAACCAAATACCTGCTTGCCCAGCACTCTGCTTGATACTACAAACTTATATTCCTACACACACTTAGATCCTCCAACAAATTGCTTTTAAGTGTAACCAAACCGAACAAAAGAGCTGGACAATGTTTGTTCTCCCATAGCAATGCTAAACAGTGGAACTCCTTACCCTCCCATATAATGCAAACTGACTGTATAAAGACATTTAAATCAGCATTAAAAAACATATTCCCTAAATAACCTGTCTTGCAACTGCAAAACAATCAGGCCACCATAAAACCATCCCTAATCAATCCTAATCAACATCCACAGTTCAAATGAATACTTCCTTACTGAATATTCCCATCTCTTATAGTTGTTTATTTTCTCCTATCTGCACACTGTGATTGTAATGGATCCTAAACTTCCATTATTGGTTCTGTAAGTACTGCCTTGTATTATGCAATACCTAGCTTTAATAATGTACTCGTACTGTACTGTATTTACTTGTGTGTGATTGTATATGTACTTAATTACCAAATCTTTTGCTTATGTTTGATAAATCTTGTAATGCTTTCATATTACATTTATCAATCTTAAGTTTCGATATTTTTCTTGGTATTAATTGTGGAGCTTTCCTCTCTGGGCCTCCACCGAAAATGGGTTTCTGACGCAGTGCACTTTCCCGGTCAACAAATGTCAATAAATAAATAAATTCATTGGAATGAGAGTTCAAATCCATACCTATGTACAAATGTTTCATGTGTACTAGCAAACATTTTGTAGTGTTTATTTCATACATTGCTTTGCTTCATTTAAACTACTTTTTCGTTTTATTCATGTTTCAGTTCCCTGCTACCAATCTGATTGCATGGAAAAGAGGGATACGGCACCCTTACTATGTTCTGACGGTTCACTGGAATGAGTTCAAATCCAGACCTATGCAGAAATATGTCATGTGTACTAACATTTTGTACAGTGTATACCATAGACTGCTTTTCCTCATTTCAGCAACTGCTCCCTTTTTTCTTTCTTTTTTTTTTTATTTTAATTTTTCTTCTTTTTTTTGGGGGGGGGCCACTGTTTGCGTGGGAAATGGAAAAAAATTGATGGCCAGTTTGGCTGTGCTGATTTTGTTTGTGTTAAGCACAGCGATATGCAAAATAGAGTAGTTGCCCACCCAGAAACCAGACAGAATACCTGCAAAAAAACTGCAAACAGGGTGTCTCTAAAAGGGCAAAGGTCAAAAACAATACATTGTTGCAACATCTGTATTTCATTGTGCAACTGCACTTAGTGGCTCTGCTCAGCGATTACAAGGTTCCCCAGCAGCTGCAGCCATTGAACACCTGCAGACAGGACTGAGAAAGCCAAAAACTAAAACCGGATACATTCAATTAATTCTGTTGGGCACTGCGCAAACATGCTAAGCAGCACTGGTCAGTGGTTAACACAGAGACCTTAAGAATGATTAGGAAATGATAGCGTGTCATGTAACTAGTCCTGTGGCAGCAGGTTTAAGTGTAGAGCTAGAGTACAGATGGTCCTGTGTTCTAGTACAGAGTGTATAACTTTTTTCTACTATTGTGATAGTGCAGTTTATAGCAATGAACTGAAAAATGGATGTGTTATTTCAACATTCTTGTGGCAACAAGTTTAAGTGTAGGACTGCCATACACATGGTTCTGGGTTCTAATAAAGAATATTCCACACACATTTACTGTTGTTCCATTTCCTGTTGCATTCACTCTCACTTGTAACACTTCACATAGTGGAGATGATATGAATTATATGTTTGAGGGATGAGACACCATTATTGAGTTTTCATATGTATGACTCAGGGTATACTGTCTACTATATTTTTAAGTATAATTCTGGTATCTGGACTTGCATGACCTTAACAATTACCTAAGACTCATACACATCTGGATCTATATCCAATAACCTTGTCAGGTCACACTCATACATGTGTAATAGCTCAAACTTTTACCTGTATTTATGTACGATTCCTGACTGTACATACATACATAAAAATGTTTCAAGCACGGGCATTAATGCCCTTCTAGGTTGCCAATATACCAAAACACTTGTTCCCATAATAAATGTCCAGGCTGTTCTTAAAAAAAATCTAAACTAGTACTTGCTTTAATGTAATTTGGTAGTCTGTTGCAAGCATCAGCTACTCTGTCGGAGAACCAATTAGTACACTTCTCATTCCTATAGAATATTCTACATAGGTTATCTGATGATTCTCTAGTACTTTTCGATAACCCCAAACATTCCCAGAGGTAGTTGTCCCTAAATGCGCTATATACCTGAATAAGATCTCCTCTTAAATATCTGTAAGAGACACAGTACAAGTTCAGATATTTTAGTCTTTCATAATAACTTAGATTTTCACATCCATGGATGCCCTTGGTATATTTCCACTGTACTCTTTCCAGTATATTTTTGCTTGTTTTCCTATAGGGTTTCCATATTGTTATTTCATACTCAAGTTTGGGTCTAATGTAACTAACAAACAATGACTTCATTATGTTTGATTTCAAAGACTTTATAAATCTTTTTATACAACCGATAGTTCTATAACTATCATTAGCCAGTTGGTTGATATGATTAGAAAAACTCATAGCTGAATCTACCCATATACCCAGGTCCTTAAATTAGTCTACAGTTTCAATCACTGTGCCCTGTATTAAATATTCACCTTTCAGTTTATGTCTCCCAAATCTCATATGCTTAGTTTTTTATTTATTTATCATCATATAACTCTCCTGTGCCCAAATGGTCGATTTAGTCAAATTATTTTGCAGACATGCCTCATCTGCAACAGTTGTGATCAGTTTACCCAATTTCAGGTCATCAGCATACAGACTGTAGAACACCTCAGATGAAAAAGTAAGGTCTGAAAGATCCAATCTAAACAAGGAAGGGCCTAGGACAGAGTCCTGTGGGACACCTTGACTGTAACCAAGTATTTCACCTGTTCAGTTGGTATGTGATACTTGCCATGTCCTATTTGTAAGCCATGCTGCTATCCATCTTATCAAAAGTACATCAATACCTAGTAGTATTCATTTATTGATCAGTGCTTTGTGCATGTCCCTGTCAAATGCTGAAGTTAAATCTATATAAATCACATCACAGTTTTTCATTCATAGCTGCTGTTATATTGTTATAGAACATCATGTTACAGATGGTAATCTATTTTTAACATATGCATGCTGATATATGGTTTCAAGTCCCAACCTATCCAGTTATGACAATACCTTATCCCGTATTACCAGCATTTCTTCTGGGACAAAGATGAAAAATCAATGCTGTGAAAGAAAATGTTTTGTCCTTTATGCCTAGGTTTGAATACCACAGAATAAAAATCAATTTTCTCAGTGTATAAAGGCAAAAGCAAATGTGTCAGGTCAACACATTTACTCCCCCAGTGCATGTCTGAACATCTAACTTACCTAACAGTTAGCTTTCAATTTCCAATATATATGGTTCTAGGCTACATCAACAGACACCCCTCTGACTAAGGCCAAGTGTCATATTAACCTTCCAGTTTCAATTATTTAGTTCTTCCCTGCTTGGCACTGCTGCGCTCTGCTTAACATTGCAAAATCATGGTTGGTATTGCTCAGGTATGCACATACCAGTAAACATAATAAATGGAACTGGTGGGAAAGCATCAGTTTCCCTTGCTCTAGTTCAGCTGGTAGACATGGCTGGAATTGGAGAAGTAGCGGCCATGTTTAGGGCACAGAAGTGGGGTGTCCAGGAGTCCAGCATATTTACTGAACTCCTGGTAAAGCACCACAGTCAAAGGCTTCTGCAGGTGGACTATTCTGGCTCCCAGTACAAGTCTGAGGCGTGGAATAGTTTGACCGAGGCTGTATCCAGTACCACTGGTATCCCATGCAACAGAGAGCAATGCAGCCATGATTTTAATGACCTACGCAGGAGAAAAAGGGATACTTTTAACCATTGGTTGCATGAATTTGAAATTGTGGACATCCCACAGCTATGTAAGTATGACAATAAGTACTTGTAAGAATTAGAAAACTAAACATTGGCACAACTGGTATGCATAATGCTCTTATGTTCTCTTTGGTTCTTTCCCCAGCTCCCATCGAATGTAAGTTCAATCGACAAGCTCATGTTGCTCGACTGGAGACCAAGGGAAGCAAGTGCATGCATGAAGCAGAAGAGAAGTGTTATTGTAGCTTTAAAAGTTAGAGAGAGCTTTTTTGGTCTTTTATACAGTGGTATCAAATTGAGTATGCATATCCCAACTGTAAAAGCAAATATCCATGCATTAGTCTGTAGCACAAACCAGTTGTAAGAGTCCAATATTAGACTGTAGTCAGAGGTTGTGGGTTCAAATACCAAGCTTCCCAAGTATACAATACTCCTATTTCTTCAATAATATTGACATTAAATTAAAAACTCTATACCAGCAGCACAAATGCCCTGCTATAAACTGTAATCTGTGTAACTGGAAAATGCATATGTGCAACATATGCATACTTCAAGGATTACTTTCAGCAATCTGTAGTATAGTGTACATCCATTAGGACATATACTTAAATGTAATACTTCAGACAAAAAGAGTATAATTGTGTTAATTGTTAATGCATTGTATGTCACATATGATGGTACTAATTTTACCTCTTTTCTCTCACCCAACCCTTATCTCCCTTTTTTATTTTCTATTATGTGCCATAAAAATGTCTCCATGCCATCCATGTGTATCACATCACTACATGCTACACAGCACAGCAAGGTAGGCCAGCCCCACTGCATCAGCCTGCCTCTGCTCCAGCACCGATGCCCAGCATGTCTGGGAGCCAACTTGGCAGCACTGCCTCTAGTGCCCATGCACTACCTGCACCCTCAGGTAGTACTGCCAGGAAGCTAGTACACTGGTACCTTCTGGGAGCAGTGGCACAGGGAGATGCCAGTCATGGTGCACAAGGTCATGCACTGCACCAATGGTGTACACAAACAAGTGATGGAGAGGCTGCTCTCCTTCATGGTCCGTAGGAGAAGATGTCAAGCACTCCAGCTGCCAGCACAGTAAAAGGACAGTGATGACAATCCAGTGGGTGATGATTCAATTCTCGCTGTCTCCAAGCTTGATGTCCATAAGCCTGCGTCTTCCCCTCCCTCACCCCAATCATGGTGTCCCCCAACCTTTTGTGTCCATCACCGTCCCTGTCTCTTGTCTGTTTGCATTTGCTTCCTCACCTACCCAACTTACCTGACCCAGACATACCTACATCCCTTACCCAGTAGCCCTCTCTTACTGAATTTTAAAAAAAAATGGTCACCTGTCCCACAAAAAAGAAGATCATTGCATACGTAGCTCTACATTTCACACACATGTCCTCTTGGCGCACTTGATTCTGTCTAATTGGCATGGTCACCGCTCTCTCTGTAGGTAATGGTCCAAATTTAGCTAATAATATGCATATATGATAAATTTTTCCTGTTGAAGAAATTGATAGCTATGCTTCTTTCCTATTTCCTTCCTGTACATTCCTGTGTTGTTTTCCCTTTGTTCTTCCCCCTGCTTACTCCGCATTTCAACACTTTCATATCTACCCCATTTTAATACTTATCGTTTGGCCAAAAAATAGAATCACAAACACACAAGTAGCAAAAAAAGCAATGGATCCCTTCACTTTATGACCTCTTTGCGCGGAGTTTTGCATCACACAGAAATGCTAAGAGACGCTCAGCTGTGGTACAATGCTGTGGTTATTTCCGTGCAATCTCGCTTAAACTCACTTCACTATGCCAACACACAGCAACACATACTACAAAGAATTAATGTCATTGCATTATCACTGAGTAAAAGTATTTAAAAGTTCTACATACACCTGGATTCAAACCCAGTATCATTTAGGCTCAAAAAGAAATGTGTCAATGCATTTACACCTCCTGCAACAGAGTCAGTTAAGCAGCAGGTGTGTTTCATAGACTCAATACTGTCAGACTTTAGCAATGTGGCTTGTGTTTGAACACTGCTTAACTACATACAAACATGGAAAGTAATAGAAATGTGTATCTTGCTTGCGCAAACACTTTGCCAGTCTTCCCGCAAACCAACTGTTGGTGCACTATGGAAAAGTAAATATTATGTATTACTGCTGTTTACTGTCCATTTCCTATGACATGAAATCACATGTGGAAACAATAACAAAATAATAGGCCTATCTAACAACATGCCACATATTTACAATACAGCCATGTACTGCCTCCCCCCAGCACTGCAACCCTAGGGTTTCAGTACTTTTTTCATACATATATAACCTACACTACAAATTGATTGTGTTTTTGGCTTTTCTCGGTTAGGGGTCGCCACAGCGGAACTCCGGTCCGCTAATGATTGGCAGTAGATTTTTATGTGCTGGCTTGCCAGGCCTAACGCACAACCTTCAATGAAGGAACGCCCATTTACGCATGTCAACGCACAGAAGACGCTCTGAGAATCGAACGGGCAAAGTCTAACTGTGAGGCGACAACGCTACCGCAGCACCACCACCGCAGTAACCTACACTGCAGATATTAATATTAAATGTGTGATATGCAATGCACATCAGTCTGTTAATATGCAGAACTAGAGCTACTGACCCATAAAGCCTAAAAAGCCTTATCTGCAAGGCTAGGGAAGGGATGAGCATGGACCTTATCCACAGGGACATTGTTGACCTTCAACAAACTTGACCTGACCCATTTTGGTTTTGTCAAGGTTAGAGCTTGCTTATTAAACCTAGTGGGATTCTTTAATAATGACCCCAAAGACTTGGATGACGGATAACAGGACATACCACTATGTTAATTTATCGAAGGCCTTTGACACTATCCCCCCCATTCAGGTATCACAGAGAAACTCTCCCATCTGGGGATTAACCCATACATTACTAGATGGGTAATCAACTGGCTAAATGGTGAAACACACACTGTTAAATTTGGGGACTGCACCTCCACCACTAGACCACTTACGAGTAGAATACCACAAAGATCTGTCCTGGGCCCTCACCTGCCTGGAAACTATTTCTCTGAAGTCCAGGTAAAGGTAGATGACCTGTGGCTTGCAATGTTTGTAGATGACTGTCAACTGGACACAGCCATATAAAGTCCCCCAACTATGTTAACATATTACAGAAAGGGTTGACACAGACAAATGATTGCTGCCAAACTCATGGACTGAACCTTAAAGCAAACAAATGCCTCACTGTCCCTTTGGCAATGAAGTACCCCTGTTAATTATGATATACATAGCACATCTCTAAGCTCAAACACTGTGCTGCAAGACTTATGAGCACATATTGATAGCAATGGTTTACAATCAAATGTTTGAAACTCACCTTAATGTCATTCATAACATCGAAGGTAAAGGTGCAAAAGTTGAAAAATGCAAGTGGAAATTCTGTCATCTACGAAATGTCGACACTTAGCTTGGGTTCGTGGTTTTGAGCGTCACTGTTTACAATTGGATAGTGCTATAGTGGGGATCTGGAAAATTACCAGAAAGTCACTGTTTACAGTCGGATAGTGCTATAGTGGGGATCTGGAAAATTACCCTTTTCCTCACTGCAGTGTGATCTCCGAGTTAGAATACATAATTAGCAGGGGGTGTGGGGGGGTTCAGGGGGACTTCCCCCTGCAAAACAGTATAACCATGTATGCTTTCTTAACAGTGTTTTCTTCAGATGCTGAGAGGTACAGAAAATGCTGAATGTCAATTCTTGCCTTCCAAACAATTCAACATTCAGAGCAGTTGACTTAAGAGTTACCTTCCAACATTGTGTGTCAGTAATGTGAACATTCGTCAATAGGCATTTCAAGATTTTGATAGCAAACCAACAGCAATCTAGTCTTCAATCACTGTGTGTCCTTAGTGGTAAGAGAGAGAGTCTACATTGAGCACCTCATAAATAAGACCATCACATCCAAGACCAAGGAGGTCATAGCTCTGCTGTACTCCACCCTTATCAGCACCGAGTACAATGCTGCCTTCTGGCTGTACCTCATCAGACACCTACAGCAACTGGAGAAAACACAGAGGTTTGTGAGTCAAAGAATCCAGGCCTCCAAAACATGACAAACATGGAAAAGACCTATCACTGTACTCAGCATCATGCAGGCTGCTGAGATGTGACCTATGCCTGGCCTACAGAACAGACTCTGGCTTACTGCAAATGCTGGATATGTGCAAATCAAACGGAACAAGAAAAACTTGCTCTAGGGATCTCAACCTAGCCTGCGACAAACAGAACATGCTGGCTAGACAGACACATCTCCCAGCGACTGACACTCCTCTGTAATAGGTTCCCCACTGCTTGTGAAGCAGTGCTCCTCAATGACTCCATTATAGCACAACCTTGACAACTGGATGGGTGATTGTAAATTCACACTGGGTGCTGAATACAAAATCACTTTGCTAACAGCCGCCATCTAACTATGCCCAATAAGAGTACTTGTGTTTTTATATGGCTAGGCTTGTAAACACCCTAGGGTCATTAGGCTAGTAACCTCCTATGTACCTATGCAGGACTCCCAACATCTTCTCTCCAACATGCCTTGCTAGTGTCATCCACTGTAAGTTGACCTGCAGTCTTGTAAAAGCCAGATTTGTACCACAGTGCTTGTGTAAAGTACTGTGTACTTGGGCAGGGGTTCTGTTCTCACTGTAGTAAACTGGGGTATATATGTGTGTGTGTGTGTGTGTGTGTGTGTGTGTGTGTGTGTGTGTGTGTGTGTGTGTGTGTGTGTGTGTGTGTGTGTGTGTGTGTGTGTGTGTGCGCACTCCTGCTTGACATTACAGAGGGACTTTTAAAGCAGCATGTGGGGCACAATTACCATATTCTCTGCACCAGACACTGCTGATGTCATCAGTTGTATCTGATTTGTGAATGTGCACTATTCCCACCAGGGCAGGGACAGAGACTGGCCTGGAGGCTAGCAGAAGTCACCTCATCCTATACGATCCAGATTACAGTGATGTGACTTTCAGTCTATCCACATACATCATGACATGGTTTGTAGGCCCTGTATTTCTTTGGTGAGAAACACCTATGGTCTGTCCAGCTGCATGTGTCTGGTAAAGTACATTCATAAGAAAGCATTATACTCTATTAGTGTTCTGATGAGATTCAAGTATAGTGCTGTAATTAATATAAAACTCAGATTAGAATATAATGGCATGACTTATGATATGCACAACACAGGTTTTCAATAACAGTGTGGACACTTGGTGGTCGAAGTTCAGATTGCTATCTGTGTGTGTTCCCAGTGCTTGCATCACTGGGTTTATGCACAGCAGAACTGTTGTTACTGCTGTAATCAGCAGGTAATTCCACTTTACAGGAGGACAAAATAAAGACACATTTTTGCATTTATTTGTAGACTGTGGCTTTGTCAACAATCATTTGTCTGTGTTAGCCCCTCCTGTAGTATGTTATCATCACAGCTGGATTCAATAATTGCACCCAGTATGCAAGAATCATCAAAAGAAGTAAGCCAAAAGCCATATACTTTAGCTTAAACTATTGAGAAATAGAGGCCAAACAGTAAGGGGCCAAGCACAGATCCCTAAGCTACGCCAATGGTGACAGTACAGGTTGATTCACCAACTTTCATAGCATGTGTTCTGTCAGTGAGCCAATTGGTTACCCATCTAGTGATGTAAGGGTTAGTCCCAGCTGGGTGAGTTTCTCAATGATACCTGTATGGGGGATTGTGTCCAAACCCTAGACCAGATCAGATAGCCAGTATGCACTGTCTTAACTTCATCCAGGCCTATCACACAAAATCAACGGGCTGTGACAACATCACAGATCACCTATCACATGACTCAGCACAGACACCTTCCTGACATGGTTGAATACACACTTCACACAGAAAATGTTCCTGTAGAAGGGTATACATCAACATGCATCCATGTGAGTTGGTGGGGGGGGGGGGCACCCAATGCATACGTGTACAGACACATCCTGACTGTGAGGTAGACTAACTGTCATGGACCTTCTACTAAATGGGCACTAGTAATATCCCAGCTGTGTGCAACAGACCTGTGTGAGTTGTTAATGCTACATCATGTCTGTTATATCTGTCAGATGTCCTCAGACAGATCATCGATGGCATGAATGATAACACTATCATCCTTTTGAACTTGACAAGCCCAAAGCATTTGGCACAAATCCACAATGAGGTATTCATGCAACATTGTCAGATGTGGCCATAAACACCTATATCACCAAGTGGGAAGACCACTGTATGACATATATGGCATGGAAATATGTAAAAATGGGTGAAGTACATCTCAGATCCAGTTATCAGGTCCATACATCAGGGCCGCCTGCTAGGTCCTTTCCTGTCCATTATTTAAGTCACAAACATCACAAATGACATACACATCCTGTATCCAAACAGCTGTCTGAAGTACTACAGATTGTGGGCAATCATTGACTCCAACTGTGATATTAGTATAATACAGACAGTATTAACACACACCAAAGATTGCTGCAATGACAACACCTGCAATGAAACAAAAAGATGGGGGGGGATCAGTTGCATCAGGAAAACAAACACACAACCCAAGTATAATGTAGATATCACACCCTATAATCAGACCAATAGGTATGTGACCTGTGTCCTGGGGTAGATGGTATGTGGAATGTACAACAGCTTGTGGCCACAGTGCTGACTACTTCCGTGTATGTGACAGCTACTGAGTATGTGAAGGACATCCACATCACAGACCATAATATCGCCACAGTTCACAGTTTTCATCACACCAATAACTGAGTACAATGCACCCTTCTTCATGTAGCTCACTACACATCTTCCAGTAATATGTAACTGAAGTATACCACCTTTTTCTCTAGTGAGCTATCACACATTTTATTGGCCATACCTAGGTATTTTTTTCTTTTTGGCATAAACATTACTGTCCGATGGTGTGGAAACCCCATCAAGTTGTTACACCAGGTGCAAGTGTGATACCTGTTCTGGTGATGAACACAGTATATAACATAGCTGTCTGACAGCATTAATGGACATCGGTAACATTTGTGAGTGTGGATTGTGCCCTATATATATATATATATATATATATATATATATGCGATGCACACCATCACATGATCATAATGTCATATACAGGTATAGCAGTGTCCCTCCTAACAGCTCCAGCAGATGTTATAGTGTTAGGACGGTGTACAAGATTACCCTCACAGAGTGCAAACATGTCTTAATAGTTGTACAAGTTTGCTTGTGCAGAACCCTCTGTGATCACTTAATCACATATGTTGTGTCAGAGACGTGGGATTACTCGTGGTATTATCCATGATTCTGCATGCTTCTTCTAATGTTGTCCATGAGCTTTTACCTGTGTTCCCCTTGCTGGAGACCTCTACCGAGACTGCACTCATATTCAGGCAAATCAGTTTGTACAGCTTCACAAAATGCACCCTACCCCAAATGTACATAACATCCCTGAGAGATCTCCTCTGCATTGTTCTTGTAAGGATGCTTACCTAGCACAGACATCCTCCCCACTGCTAAGTCACTTTGACAGTCACATAATACACATTTTCACTGTGCAGTATCTACTGTACCATACTGGTATGCGATTGGCATTGCTGCTACAATTGATATACCCTCGTCTGCTGTACATTAGGTTGTTTCACCTCTCCTCTTTTCCCTGTGTTCATTCCTACAATTCATCTGTGTCTCCCTATTCAATACACACACACACTTCCCCAGAGTGTTTATTGTACATGACAGTCCATGTACCCTTACAGATCATTTACACAACTACAGTACAAAATGCCAGGAATGGGATTTCACAATAATCTGGACTGTAGCTACACTGTTGTGTATGGTCTTTGGACCATATACTTAAAGATCATACCTCTCAACTGTCAAGATTTTCACAGACTGTCCAGATATTTGCCTTTATATCTTTTGGTGTGTTCCTTATCAAATTTGTGGTTTTCTGCCATATTAATGGGATGATCTCAGGAGTGATGTGACTCGATATTACATACATTTGACTTTCAGACTTCAAATCCTTCAGAACATGTATCTTAAGAAAAACCCCTGGTTATGCTACCACATTTCTAGAGCAAATATTTGAAATATGTCCCCATTTCTGAGTCATTGTCCCTCCATTATGTTGGTCTTTGTCCAGATGTCTTGCACTAAGAGATTGAGAGCTATCTGTTAAATCCTGGTGATCATTGTGGCATTCTGCACAAAACTGCAGACCTTCAGTGCTGATTTAAACAGGACTGCTCTTTGTGTTCACTTACACAATTTCCTGGTCGACAACAATGCTGCCAGCCACGAAACCTCTCTTATTTACATTTGTGCATGGCATGAATATGCAATCATCTCTGTGCACACATGTAAACTCCATGTAGGCTTCACGTGAAGCCTACATGGAGTTTACTGAATCACAGGATACAACTTTATGATCTGAGCAAAGGACATTCTTTAAGTCAGCAGCAAATGAGTCAGTAACTGTAGCAGAATATGCCACAATGGTACCTGGGAGTATTTGTCATGTATGTTAATACAAAATGCAGCAAAATGCATAAAGCAGTATCTGCTGATTCACAGATGGTCTTTGATTTTGATTTATGATGCAAAAACACTCACTCTGATTTTCTGATGTTTGACTGGCTACAACAGAAAATCTGAGTTCCTTATGTATATCCACGTTAAACAAAAGTTTTTCAAGATTACCCTCCTGCTTTGGAGAAAAGACTAGTGGTTGTGTAAACTGGTTCACAGACATAAGTAAAACCACATTCTTCATAAACAGAAGGCTGTGTTTCATATTCATCCTGTCACGTTTAGGTAATAGTGCAGGATTTAGTGTACATCAAGACCTATACTGTTAAGAAATTCTCCTTGCTGAGATTACTCTGCTACCAAAAAGAGAAATAAAGAAATTTTAGATATCCAGAGAGCTGACAGATTCAAATTGTAGGCGTGCCAGGATTTCTATCACACAGTCATGAAGATGAAATCCTAAACAAGGGACAAAGCATGACGGTGTGGCCTCATATGTGGAATTCCTATCAGAAATGTTTTTTTTTTACCTTGAAATGATGATTCAGCAGCAGTCCCAGGTATTTAGACACAGACTGCATAAACATGTACATTCTGAGAGGAGTAAGATAAGTGTTACAAAGATGATTTAAATAGTTAAATACACATGGAATTGCATAAAATGTAGGGTCAAAACAGTTGTCAACTGCCCCAAAAGAGAATCTTCCATATGTTGCCAGATATGGCTTCCTAGCTAGAGATCTTTTAAGCTTTCTTGTGGCTGTTACTTAGTTCTGTATTGGTAACCAGAATTCACCATGTATGCAGACCGAGGCCAATGAGGCATAGATGCAGAACTTGACTCTTGCTGCTATGATAGTACTGTCTTGCAGAGAGAAGAGAGATAGAGTAATATAGCTGTATAACATCAGAACTACTGCAAGACTTAAACAGGTACCCTGCTCACTTGGATGCTCTAACAATCAGATATGCCACAATCTCTTTTTTTACTCTGAGCAAAGCATTCTGGATAACAGAGGAAGAAAGAATGTCACAAAACAGGTCCTGATTTCAAAGAAAGAAGTGATCTTTTTTCCATGTTTTTGGTTGATTGTTCAAGCATCAAAGCCTTAGGGTGTATTGTTCTTTGCCACAAACAGAGCCACTAAAAGATTTTCTGACTTATTTATTGAGTGTGGAAGTAGTGATCAGTTCAGCTGCCAAATGTAAGCCAGAAACAGAGATCTGCTAAATAAGTCATGTACAGAATTATCCACACTGCTTAAGTTGTCATGCTGTGTTCCAGACTTTCTGTAAAGGTGTGGGAGGTATCTCACAACTTCTTTTGTCTAGAATTCTGGACAAAGGCTCAAGATAGGGGCAATTAAAAAAAAAAAAGCTGTTAAAAGACAATAGTATAGTTGTGTAAGTTGAACTTACCATAATATTAGATGTTCGAATGATCACTGTAGCAGGAGCTTTAGTTATATTCTGCAAAAGATACAACAGCCAACCAGTTTCCAAAACTTCAGGGCACCTTCCAAGTACCGAAACTGTCAAGCAGCTTAAACTGAGCTTACTAAAAGACAAGTTTGGGTGCATAGCCCTTCAGAGCTTTCCAACCAGCAGAGAGAGGGAGGCTGAACTCTGAAAGGGCAATGCTAGAAATGCTAAAAATTAGCTGCCCACACCGTGGCACAAAAATCACACCAAAAAACAAGGGGGATGGAGGGAGGGAGGCAGCAGCTACTGCAGCAGTGATTATTCGAATATTTACTGTTTTTGTATGTTCAGCTTGCACAACTGTATTTTGTTCTTTGTATTGATCACTGCTGCAGTAGACTTAGTTATAGGAGTAGATTACCGTAGTTAACTACATTTGGGAGGTGGAATAGCAAAACTTGATTTGGGTCTAGAGAAGAAACCAAGCTTATAGTATTTTGTAAAAGTATGTTCAGAGAACAAAGTAGCAACTTCTAGAATATTTCTAGAATCCAACCCTTTCCAAAAAGCCAAAGATTAAGCCAAGGCCCTGGTAGAGTGGGCCTTGACTCTGCCTTGAATAAATCTGTTATGGTGAGTATAACAAAAAGTAATTGCCTTAAACAACCATTTAGAAATAGTTTGTTTTGACACAGGTTGCCCCTTCTTACCTTCACAAGAAATAAACAATCAATCTGAAGACCTGAAAGAATTAGCTCTGTCAAGATAGTACCTGAGTTGTCAGTAGACATCCAAAATATAGAGCATCCTTTCTACCTCATTTTAGGTTCAGTAAAGAAAATGGGGAGATGGATATTTTGGATTAAAGTGAACTTGGATACCACTTTAGGCAACAAAGATAGATTCTCAAAGAATTTCTGTCCCTATGGAAAATTAGATAGGGCTGACTCACCATAAGAGCTGGCAACTCTGATACCTTTCTTGCAGAGGTCACAGGAATTAGAAAAAAATGTTTTTCATCTTAAGAAGCTCAAGTCGGCCAGCTTAGCTGGTTCAAATACAGCAAGTGTGTTAGCTTCTCTAACACAAAATTAAGACCCCAAGGAGGGGCCACCAGTTTACTTGGAGGCCTCTTATGCAAAACCACTTACATGACACTACCTTGAAAGAGGAGGATCCATGGGCAGACATGCTGAAATGGATGTGTCCTATGGCCTTTTTTATGCCTCTAAGAAAGGCCATAGGATAGTAACTTGTAAAAACCTTAAGAAATGTCTGAAGTCTGGATGAATACGATATGATGATAATCATTTTTTTAAGTCTAGTGTTGCAAGGAAACATGAAAGAGGAAGAAGAGGTAACAGGTTTTGAAGTGGCATTTTGAATTTGGACACTATCACAAACAGGTTTAGGAAAGAAAAGTCAAGAACTGGTCTCCAAGAATTACATTTTTTTGGCACTAGGAACGTCCTTGAATAAAAATTCTTCTCAAACCGGGAAGGAGGAATTGGATCTATCACTCCTTGGGGTGGCATGTGATGAAGAACAGGTGGAAACAAATGAGTCTATTAATGATTCCCCCGCCCCATTTGGAAAACAGGAATTTAATCTCAATGCCATATGTAACCTTGACAAATGATTTCTAGAACCCATCTGTCTCACTCTGTTGCCAAAGAGAAAAATGCAGACTCAAACATTCTGGAAGAAAAAAGGGACAGGGTGGGAGGGGTTCACAAGCTCTCTTGAACAGCCATTCAGACTTGTCTGGCTGTCCTTAGTTTTGGAAGGTTTGGTATTTCTTTTTGGAACCCCCTTGCCATTTCATGTTAAATGTCTGTTTACATGAATTTTGTTGAGACTGTTCATTCTGTCTTTTGCCAAAACTGGATGAGGAGAAAGAAAATCCCTTGGACAATTTGGAAAAGGAGGGCTGAAAATTCCCTGGATCAGCTTGCAGCATTCTTCACATTTTTGATCACTTCAGCAACAGAGGGGCCAAACGTTAAATCTCTATTGAAGGGAGAATTTAGAAGCTCATTTTTAACATCTCGGAGGTTCTGAAAATGCAGACATGCTAAAATCCTCAAAACAATATCAATGGCCATAGCCCTGGAAGAAGTATTATTTTTTTCCCATACGTATCAATAAGTTACCATCCTTATTAGAATGGGTAGGATTGGACTCAAGTGTTTAGCAGCAGCAGGCTAAACTAGGTTATAGCTGTTGGGTCAGGTTTGGGAATACTGTAAAAAAAATTGAAATACTGAGGATCTTTATACATCCTGTCTGCTTTTTTAGAGGCAGCTGGCTAACTATCAGGAAAACTGCAGGAAGTGATACACACACATCCTGTAAAACAAACAGAACAGGAGCAATGGATGTAAGGTCTGGAAAATCCTTCTGCAACAACTTGTAGTTTCTTTTTTTTTGTTGGACTGAGAAACCTCACTGTTCTCCCACTAATAACATTGGTCCATCCTAGCCACAGTCTCAGAGAAAATGACCCCCCCCCCCCCCCCCGCCAAAATTGCTCAAGTAAATCCTACTAAAACTAACAGGTCAATTACAACAGCTGTACTTGTGATTCAAAACCAGAGAAAAAAATCCAGTCAATGTTAAAAATGGTTTAATTAATCTGTTGATTATCCTTTTGTGTGTCAAAGCAGACCATCAAAACAAACAAAATAAAACATTACTCTGGTTTACATACCATTCACAACCATATAAAATAACATCAAGTCTTGTTAAATTCATCAAACGACATCACTTCCCAAATGAAAAAAAAAAAAAACTAAAGTTTAAAATTCACTTACAAACACACTACCAAACAATAAAGAAAATGTATATAAATCTTAATAAAAGTTCCTTATGTTGATCATATGTATGTATTAACTGTTTAAATTATGTTTAAAGTACATCAAGTTAAATAAAACAAAAGGTAAACATCAGTTACAATCTGACACTTCTCATTTTCAATACAACCCCTACAGATATGTTGTCATTTAGTCCTGGAGGACTGGTTGCTCACAGTATTTTGAGGGACTGAGAAACCTCAGTGTTCTCCCTGTTCTCCCACTGAAAACACTGGCACATTCTGGAAAATAGTCACAAAGACTGAGAAATCCCTACAGTGAAAATCAGAAACTCTGCTAACCTCAGAGTCTGAATTAGAAATTTGAGAAAAAAAACTGTATCCATCCTTGCATCTTCTTGTTTAGATTCAGAATTGGGAATCTGTTCAGGAAAATAAGAATCCCCCTTTCTTTTACCAGAAACTACTTTACAACGAGGATCAATACTCTGAATTAAACCCTGAGACAGACCCAGTAAACTACTCCTACCCAAAGAAAATCAAGGAAGAGTAAATACATGCTTGGTTTTCTGTTTCTTTTTAACAGGAAAAATGGGGCCAACCATGTTACTAATGGTAGCAGCAGCTTACCAGTGGATAGGCACATCATTCTGACACAATGGGAAAACCTTCCCTGTTCCCTCTCCTAGGACATAACACTAGGGGACACCAACAGCCGCAGAGAACATTTATTTATTTTATTTATTTATTTGACATTTGTTAACTGGGTTAGTCCGTCTGAGCAGAAGCCCACTTTCAGTGGAGACCCGAGGAGAAAAGCTCCAGAACTGCACAAGAGAAAGTACATTATAAAACAACAGTATCACTACACAAAATATATAAGTAGGTTCCATTTATAAGTAATTCAAATTACAAATTCAATTAAGAATGAGAATAAAAAAAGTGAGACCCAAAAGTACAACAAAGTGAGTAGCACGTTTACAACACATTTCTGTTTAACAAAGTAGCAAGAGTTATTAAGAGTGTAGCTTGAAAGAAAGACATAAGAGGGGAGAAGTGGTGAAATGTTAGGAGGAATAACCTATGCAAGCCAGGTGGGTAGCTAGGAGGGAGGGAGACAGCACTGAATTATGTTGGGTGATAACAATGGCAGGACCAGGATGAATGGAAGTTGTCATTTAAGGCGGATTTAAAGGAGATGGGGTTTGTGGTAGTTCTGACATTTAGTGGTAACTTATTCTAGGCTGAGGCTACAGAATGACTACACAGAAGTTTGCCAAAGTTAGTATTGCATTTACTGACTTGTAACTGGTACTGTAATGAGCTCCGAAGTGTATGGTTAGGGATATATGGCTGCACAAGAGTGGAGAGGGAGGCTGGGATGATGATGATGGGCATGGTTATCCCTCGGGCCACAGTGGTTGTAGATGCTACACCAGAGGAATCTGGGGTAAATGATGAGTGGTCTGAGGTACAACAAATGGTCACTGCACAGCTGCACGCCTGCAGTTGAGGCAAACTACATGCCTGCTGCAGTGGCAAGGCTGTTTGCTTATTTTTCTTTTTGTGGCTGGCAGAAGGACAGTCCGTGGTACCGGTAGTCTGTTCCATGGTCAAACCAAAAATGGTGCCTCTTTCCCAGAGAAGGCAAGCAGCAATTGTTGGTGAATACTACTAGTCCACAAAAGTTACTTTTTTGACATAAAAACACAGTAAAAGGCAATTTAAAACAGTATGCTAGCCCAAAAAAGTAAAATAAACACATTGTATCCACAAAATGTCTTCGGTTACATTATACCACTTTTAAAATGACAGAAAAAAATGACAGCTCCATTTAAAACTATGCTACATTCTCAAGACAGTCCATTATAACACAATACACCTAACTTTAAAATTACTTTCCTGAAGAGGAAAGTAATAAAACATCAACAAAAATTAAGAAAATGGAACGTGTTTTCCCCTAAGGGAACTTATCTGCCCAGCAAAAAAAAAACACACATTGACAGTTGATCCTCGAAAGCCTCAGAGGAGTGTACTCTTCTGCAGCAGTAAACATCTTAAGGGCTTTGTCCCCAAACTTGTCAGATCATGCTGCCTAAAAGTTTGGGTGAGTGGAAGGTACTGGCTATTATATCCTTGGCAAGATATAAACCATAGAGCTAAGGCTATGGCAGCAGTGATCAATATGATGAACATCTGCAGTTGTTTTTTTTTTTTGTTTTTTTTTTTAATGCTTTTTGCCTCTGTCCCTGCATGCCACTAAGGTTCCCCTAATTACATTCATCACACTGTTCCCCATATTAGGGATGTACCCAGTACATTAAGGTCTTAGTCATTCTGAGGAGCTCATCATCGTAGCAATCATAAGGGGTGCTTGTGGGCCCTGCTGTCATTCAAACATACAAAAAATGGGGATGTTTTTATTTAAGTAATAAACCTGCCCCTGGTGGTGCCATGAGCATCTGCATGATCACAGGGCCTACCATTACCCTATCACTGAGCACATATGCTCCTTTGCATGCTCGGTCAAGGGCTACCATTACTGCCATAGGCAGTTTGCATCCCTCCCAACACTGGCTCCTGCTTTCCATTCTCCCAAGCCTTTGTCCTTCACACCACCAAACATACCCCCAGGATGGGCAGGCCATAGTTGCTCATTTCTCATCTTCCCTACCGCACTCTGAGCACCCAAACCACTGTTTTAATTCAAGTAATCTCTGACACAGTTAGGGCTTTTTAACACCCCCCCCCCCCCACCATGGCACAGAGCCTGGTCCATAAGATCATAGGAATTACAAGGCAAGTAAGTCCAGAAACTATCTGCATCTTGCCAATGCCACACCCTCAGGCTGTAACTCCCATGTGTAGAAGGGCAAGTCAGGTTTATCCATAGATGAAACAAACACGAAGAGGCCAGCAAGTAGGTTTCACCGTTTAATAGAGGTACAAAAACGGACCAAAAGGTACCGTAAGTTAAACCATAGGTAGAACAAAGATACTCATACTAGTTTCGGCCCCCGCCTTCTTCAGTGAGTATCCATAAACAAAATAATGTGAAAATACACCAGCGTCAGTATAAATACTTTAGTTGACCAATGGGAATAGAAACATTCAAATTAGGCTGTCAGCTCAAAATTCAGTTCAAAGAATAACATAATAATGCAGTATGATGAACCAAAAAAAGGAGTTATATCCAATATTATGGATAAAATAACATAAAGCTAATATCCAAAAAATAAACAATATGAAAATGTACATTCCAAGACCATAAAACAATATATGGTCTGGGCAAAAAGGCAAACCAAATGAAATAAGATGTATAAACATATAATCAAAAATATTATAATGCCCGAAAACACACCCCTGGCCAAATGTCATATAAATAATTAATAAACATAAAAATATATAAATACATCCAGAAATATGAAAGACATAACAATAAAAAATAAATAAGAATGCAACCTCAACATCCAAATATTGAATCTTATAGTTGTATAACTACAAATAGTTGTAGTAGTCCAGCCCAGTATACATGTAATAATAAAGGGGTAAATGTCTAGAATTATAAATGGTCATTCAGACCAGGCGGAAAAAGGGCACCAAGATGTGTGATCCAGTATTTTTCTTTATGGCTCAGTATTCCCGGCCAACCTGTCATGTTATTTCTATTGCCAGTAATTTTATCAATAATGGTAAACATGAACTTGGCACTTGGATGTTGGACTGTATGTAAATATAGTGCATTAGATGTTTTATGGTTTCTAATATCACTGCGGTGTTCACCAATTCTGATTCGTAGTGAACGTGATGTTTTGCCAACGTAAAAAGATTTACATTGGCATGTAGCCAAGTATATAACCCAGCTTGTTGAACAATTACCAAAGATCCTCATATCATATACTTTACTGGTATTGGAACTCGTAAATTGTTTCAACTGGCTGACATTACTACAAGACACACAATGTCCACATCGAAAGTTCCTATTAATTCATCCCCCATGATGGTAAGTTGCTTATATTTCGCTGCACCACTTTCCCTATGTTTGTAATGAGAAAGCATACCACCCAATGTTTTACCTCTTCTGAATGAAAAAGAGCATTGATTATCCAGGATTCCCTTCAGAAAATCATTGGCTAATAGAATATTCCAATTATTGTTGACAGCTTGCCTGACAGTTTGATAATTTTTACCTAGAGTAGTGATGAGTCTAATATTTTCCCTACTTGGATGTTGACTTTTGTCCTTATATTCCAACAGTGTGGCCCTATCCTGTCTGTCTGACCAAATTCTAGCAGATTCTATGTCAGAGATACAGTATCCTCTATCCAAAAACCTTGATTTAAGATCAAATTTTGCAGCTGTATAATCTTCTGAGAGGAATTGATTCTCACAATTCTCAAATACTGAGATTTGGGGATGTTGGATGGTGTGACGTGGGTGCATACTCTGAGCATGTAGTAGAGTATTAAACTGGGGATATTTATGTGAATTTTGGTATTGAGTGTGTGATTAGTATTCCGATATATGGTTACATCCAAAATCAATCACCTCCTTGTGGAAGGTCACCGAAAATTCTATTCCCCAGATGTTATTATTGAGGTATTCCAAAAATTCTTTGAGATAATCCTCATCCGCACGCCACACCATCCAGCAATCATCAAGATATCTCCTCCATATATCCATTTCCACTAAAAATATGTTATGTAGGGGGTTATAAATGATATATTCCTCAAGGTAGGCCATGAAAAGATCTGCATAGATGGGGCAAAAGAAGCCCCATGGGCATCCTTGCAGCTGCCAATAGCATTCCCCTTGAAAATAAAACACATTTTTGGTCAGGACATGTTCTGTTAGGCAAATAAGTAGGGTATTGAAACCCGGAGGGTAAAGTTCCGCTCTAGTAAGCCAATATTCTAAAGCCTGAAGCCCGGCCCAATGTGGTATACTGGTATAAAGAGATTTTACATCCAATGTACACATTAACCAATTGGGCTCGAGCTGACTGTTCTCAATGATTTTCAAAAATTGCGTGGTATCCTGGATTCTCGCTCTAACCATAGATAATAAAGGTTTGAGAAATTGGGTTAAAAATGCTGAAAGTGGTTCAGTGAGGGAGCCATGGCCAGAAACAATTGGCCTTCCTGGTGGATGTGTGATAGATTTGTGTATTTTGGGGAGCAAATATAAAATTTGTCTATCAGGATCTTTGACTTGTAAGTGTTGTACAGTTTTAGATGTGATAATGCCTTCCTCCAATGCTGATTCTAAAAATAAATCAATTTCACGCTTGAATTGACTGGTTGGATCTATAGTCATTTTCATGTAGCAGTGTTCATCCGATAATTGTCGTAAACCCTCACTAACATAATAGTCCATATTAAGAATAACTACTGCACCACCCTTGTCAGCTTGAAGAATAACTATGTTATGATTGGCACGAAGTTCTGATAAAGCCTCCCTTTCTGATATGGTGACATTATCCCTGCCAATAGAAGTTTCAAAAAGCGGAAAATGTAAGTCTTTTAACACCGCTTGTTGAAAAATAGATACATTTTTATGCATGGGTGGTTGAAATGTGGACTTGTGGAATGTAAAATCAGTAGATCTTTGAGTGTTAGTACTATCCTGTTCTGCAAAAAACAATTTGAGGTTAAGTCTACGACAAAAATCAAGGACATCAAGTGTGAAATGCGTACTCATCAGAAAAGAAACTAGGAACAAAATTAAGTCCTTTATTCAAAATTTTTTCTTGATCTTCCGTGAGTACATAGTCTGATAAATTCAAAACATTCTTAAAGGCTGTAGTGGTTATTTCAGTAATGCTTGGATTAGTCCCGTCATGGACTCTGTAGATATATTGGTGTCTATGTTTCCTCCCCCCTCTGGATTTCCTCCCATACCTAAAGGGTATTTTGTATTAGTTTTCTTTTTTAATGGGGAGTTGGCAATATTACCAGATTCACTGTCAGTATAAGAAGACTCCTCCCAGAGGTACTTGTGTGAAACTGGTCCCTATTCTTGAGTATAGATCTCGGTCTTTTTCTGGTCCTGCCCTGTTTACACTAGGGACATTCTCCTGAAATCTGACAGTTCTTTGTACTTGAAAAGGATGTCCCTTATCATAATCATTAGTGTCCCGATTAAATTTCTTAATTTTTCTTTCCTTAATGGTAGTATCATATACAGTTAACTCCTTGGACAATTTGCCCAAAAGTTCAAGATACTTGGGACTTGATTCATGTTTCTTGCATTCATTAGCAAGATCTTTAACCTCCGATAAACACAAATCTATTGTTCTTTCATAATAAGAGGCGAGAATTTTAACAAATACCATGGAGCCTTCTCAAGAGCTGCATCCCATTCCTCTGTAAGCCTCTCTTCAGATCTGCGTTTAAGTGGGTGTCAATTAATGCGTAAGCCTCTGGGTGCCATATTTTATAAATATAGGCCTTAAACAGCCTGAGATGCCAAATGTTGGCTCTCAATCCCTTGAGGCCCTTTTCCAAATTCTTAAAGGATACCTCACAATCATCAGTTGTGTTAATAATCGGTTGGTTGGGATTGCTGCTTGGGATATGGTTAAGGCCAAAAATGGCTAAATCCTCCCTATCAGCACACAATCCATCCACCATTTTGTCAAGATCCATATTATAAAAAGGGCTTGTTCAAGGAGTGAACCGTAAAGAATAGGAAAATATGTGGAACAGGGACAGGACCAGAAAATCCAGAGTTGTTGCACAAAAAAGGCAATCAATCAATTATAGAAATATTATTGGGACCAGTTTTAAACCAAATACCCCAATGTATCATACGTAGAATCCTCGGGTGATGATACCTAATATCCAATATACAAAACGTATTGGTCCAATATACAGTGTGATGGACCCTAAATATTATTAGGCCTATATATGACCAACAATGCCATGTAACATCCAAGTGAAACACTGTTATAGTTTAACTTACAACAATGGGTATATAATATAACCAATTCCCAAATAATAGTAGACAAAACCTGTGATGTTCATAAGTCCAAAAACCAGTGGGTAGCTTATAATGTATGGTATACATAAAAAATAGGTGATATTATATTATCAAAAAAATAGCAAGAAAGCATACCCAACTGATCTAGAAAAACATCAATATCTGCTAGTATATAGCCTATGTAAGGTAGGGCAATATTCTGTTCTCAAAGAGAGTGACTCAAAAGCATACTGGTATAATGAACTTAGGTGTCCACTGGAGTATAGACCCATGTAAGTGAGACAATGTTATTTGTCAAAAAGAGTAGCTAAAAAGCATACTCAACCTATCTAAAGTAAATTTCAATTTCTGCCAGTATGTACACCTGTGTTAGGTTGACCATATACAAACTAACAATCAACTAATATAGATGGAAAAAAGATATTCCATGTCACAAGGAGAAAATGTATTTGTTCATAATATGTAAGGTTCAATCTATAAACATATCCTAAAAAATATTCAAGACATATAAGACTGCCTACATATATAGTAAAGTATATTCATCAAAGTTATAACCAAAAAATGGTTTTTACAATCATCATCTTCCTATTGACAAAAGACTAGTATAAAAATCAATGGACTCTGCCAATGTTATAGCTATAGTGTCTTAATGATCCACCTAAAGTAATGTTGTGCATACATAACTAACAATGAAAAAGGCCTATATTATTATAGAAAAATATTGGACAAATCTGTTACCCATATGCACTAAATATCTAAATAATAAAGAAATGTGCATATATATCACCATAGAAAATCAAAAATTGTCATTTTACACACAATTTTGAATGTGATATAGACCATAATATGTACCTTCAAAGTCCAAATCATAAAAGGTATTCTTAAATACAGCCAGTAACAAATGCCATATAAATAGTGACATTAAACAGTATCAGAATATTAAATGGGATGATAAATCTCACAATACTTGAAATACAACCAGAAACAAATATATGTCTCTGTGACCCAAAGGTCTGAATAACAATATTGTACTTGTCCCAAGTATTCAACATGTATAAATGATCCCCATCCTGGTCGTTTGTAAATGCCGCCTAATCAAAAGGCCGTATGCAACAACAAATTGCTTCCGGTTGAAAAAAAGAAAGAGAAAGTCCATAAAGATCTCATGAATACAAAAAAATTGTCCCAGGTTGATACACTACAGTCCATTCATCCGTGAACATCCATCTGCAGAGTATATGGCTTGAGAAGTGATGCTAAATAAACAGTTCTTCACATGCTATCGTATACCCCAAATGCAACAACGGCCCACAATGTAGACCAATACAAAATTGTAAAACAAAATTTACATGGTTTCCAAATAACTTGAAATAGTTGCTCCCACTGATATGATCCACCAAGCAAGGTTAGAAATATTTTTAACCCAGTATTGAGCTCGTAGATCTGAATGAAAATTAGATATTTTCAAATAAGAAACTGAATTTCACCACATGCCATAGGTTGTAAAAAAAAATTTTTGGCCAGCTGTAAACATGCCCTCATGTCCGCATATACATCCAATGCAACCAGGCCCTCAATCAAAACGAGCCCAGTTCACAATAGCGGAGAATATATCATGACATCCACGCCAGTTCGAAAAAAAGAGCACACACCGTAGCGGTAATCAAAGCCGTTATGATTACCAAAAATGTAGTTAGTCAATATAAAGATCACAGTACCTGGTTTGACGATATTCTTAAGCCCAACGGTCAAAAGACCTATAAACAGAATGTAGCCAAATACTCAATTAGGTTCACCATACCAAAAAGGATTATGTTGAAAGCATAAACGAAGTCCCAATGGTGCACTGCATAAATCTATGCACTGACGATGGTGAAATACACCCAAAAATAACCTCAGGGAAGGAGCCTTCTCCCACCGACAGTGAATCCTGAACGCCAACAGCGAGATGAAGCAACTGAACCAAACACTAGTCCTCGCACGTACGGCTTGCACGGCCAACCAACCTTGAAACAAACACGAAGAGGCCAGCAAGTAGGTTTCACCGTTTAATAGAGGTACAAAAACGGACCAAAAGGTACCGTAAGTTAAACCATAGGTAGAACAAAGATACTCATACTAGTTTCGGCCCCCGCCTTCTTCAGTGAGTATCCATAAACAAAATAATGTGAAAATACACCAGCGTCAGTATAAATACTTTAGTTGACCAATGGGAATAGAAACATTCAAATTAGGCTGTCAGCTCAAAATTCAGTTCAAAGAATAACATAATAATGCAGTATGATGAACCAAAAAAAGAAGTTATATCCAATATTATGGATAAAATAACATAAAGCTAATATCCAAAAATAAACAATATGAAAATGTACATTCCAAGACCATAAAACAATATATGGTCTGGGCAAAAAGGCAAACCAAATGAAATAAGATGTATAAACATATAATCAAAAATATTATAATGCTTGAAAACACACCCTGGCCAAATGTCATATAAATAATTAATAAACATAAAATATATAAATACATCCAGAAATATGAAAGACATAACAATAAAAAATAAATAAGAATGCAACCTCAACATCCAAATATTGAATCTTATAGTTGTATAACTACAAATAGTTGTAGTAGTCCAGCCCAGTATACATGTAATAATAAAGGGGTAAATGTCTAGAATTATAAATGGTCATTCAGACCAGGCGGAAAAAGGGCACCAAGATGTGTGATCCAGTATTTTTCTTTATGGCTCAGTATTCCCGGCCAACCTGTCATGTTATTTCTATTGCCAGTAATTTTATCAATAATGGTAAACATGAACTTGGCACTTGGATGTTGGACTGTATGTAAATATAGTGCATTAGATGTTTTATGGTTTCTAATATCACTGCGGTGTTCACCAATTCTGATTCGTAGTGAACGTGATGTTTTGCCAACGTAAAAAGATTTACATTGGCATGTAGCCAAGTATATAACCCAGCTTGTTGAACAATTACCAAAGATCCTCATATCATATACTTTACTGGTATTGGAACTCGTAAATTGTTTCAACTGGCTGACATTACTAAGACACACAATGTCCACATCGAAAAGTTCCTATTAATTCATCCCCATGATGGTAAGTTGCTTATATTTAGCTGCACCACTTTCCCTATGTTTGTAATGAGAAAGCATACCACCCAATGTTTTACCTCTTCTGAATGAAAAAGAGCATTGATTATCCAGGATTCCCTTCAGAAAATCATTGGCTAATAGAATATTCCAATTATTGTTGACAGCTTGCCTGACAGTTTGATAATTTTTACCTAGAGTAGTGATGAGTCTAATATTTTCCCTACTTGGATGTTGACTTTTGTCCTTATATTCCAACAGTGTGGCCCTATCCTGTCTGTCTGACCAAATTCTAGCAGATTCTATGTCAGAGATACAGTATCCTCTATCCAAAAACCTTGATTTAAGATCAAATTTTGCAGCTGTATAATCTTCTGGAGAGGAATTGATTCTACGAATTCTCAAATACTGAGATTTGGGGATGTTGCGGATGGTGTGACGTGGGTGCATACTCTGAGCATGTAGTAGTCAGGCAGCAGTGATCAATATGATGAACATCTGCAGTTGTTTTTTTTTTTTGTTTTTTTTTTAATGCTTTTTGCCTCTGTCCCTGCATGCCACTAAGGTTCCCCTAATTACATTCATCACACTGTTCCCCATATTAGGGATGTACCCAGTACATTAAGGTCTTAGTCATTCTGAGGAGCTCATCATCGTAGCAATCATAAGGGGTGCTTGTGGGCCCTGCTGTCATTCAAACATACAAAAAATGGGGATGTTTTTATTTAAGTAATAAACCTGCCCCTGGTGGTGCCATGAGCATCTGCATGATCACAGGGCCTACCATTACCCTATCACTGAGCACATATGCTCCTTTGCATGCTCAGTCAAGGGCTACCATTACTGCCATAGGCAGTTTGCATCCCTCCCAACACTGGCTCCTGCTTTCCATTCTCCCAAGCCTTTGTCCTTCACACCACCAAACATACCCCCCAGGATGGGCAGGCCATAGTTGCTCATTCCTCATCTTCCCTACCGCACTCTGAGCACCCAAACCACTGTTTTAATTCAAGTAATCTCTGACACAGTTAGGGCTTTTTAACACCCCCCCCCCACCATGGCACAGAGCCTGGACCATAAGATCATAGGAATTACAAGGCAAGTAAGTCCAGAAACTATCTGCATCTTGCCAATGCCACACCCTCAGGCTGTAACTCCCATGTGTAGAAGGGCAAGTCAGGTTTATCCATAGATGAATTTGCATATGCCCATCCAGTCATCAAGGCTAGATTTCAAGTATGCAAGGACGTCACTTTGCTAGACATGTAGGGGTAATTTATTCCAGAGATGATGTAAACACTAGGTAATAAATCTGTTCCTATAAAGAGTTTTATTTATATGTTGGGGGAGATTTAAGTCCTCAGTTCTGCTATTTGATGAGCTGTTGATCTTGCTGAGATGCATGAGACCAAAGAGAGTGGGTTCCTAATGGCATGGAAGTCCAGACATTGATCTCCATGCAACAATCTATAAAAAAAAAAAAAAATCGAAAATAGGGATAGGACTTCAAGTCTGTCGTAGTAGTCTAGGGTCTTTAGGCCCTTTGTTTATTTTCATTGTTAGGAATTTCTGTTGCCTTTCAAGTTGCCTGATTTAACTGAATCGATACATGCCAAAGGTGGCCACTGTATTATGTACCTCTCCTAAAATGAGCTGCATACAAAGGGATGATGACTTTTTCTGATAATGATATGCCATTAAATATTAGTTGTGCTAAACAGAAGGATTTTCTGTCAACTGATGCTATATGGTGGTTGAAATAGAGGGCATTATAGACCCAAGTACCAAGATCTCTAACTACCTTGTAAATATGGAGTGGAGCACTGACTATATTATACACTGAGGAAAAATTCTGTTTTCCAAATGTGAAAATACTGCACTTTTTTGCATTTAAACCATTTTCCATACACCTATGGTTGGTGTGGATCAGCTCTTGCTGTAATGAACTGGCATTAGACAGTTACTGAACAATAACACTCAGCTCACAGTGAGTAGCAAACTTAGTCAGCCATAGATCAAAGTCCATGGTCTGGAGGTTAGAGAAGATTATACCAAAAAAGTAAGGGTCCAAGCACCAAGCCATGAGATATCCCACTTATTTGCATTTTTACTTTCACCCAGTTTGCTATCTACCTTACCATGTAAGTGTCAACATTTAGAGGTCTTAGTTTATGTACAAAACTGATGGTGTCAAACGCTTTGGCCAGATCCAGAGAAGCTGTTCTGACAGAATGACCACCATCTACTGCCTCTCTGACCTTATCAAATTTGTAGACAAAATTTAGTAGATATGACCTACTCTTGACAACTCCAAACTGCAGGGATTCAAGCTGAGTGAGGTTTTTGATATAACTGTTCATGAATTCAGGTGAGATATGTTCCACAGCCTTGCAGATTAGACAACTCAGACTAGTGGGGGGTCTACGTCACCTGGGCTCAGTGAGGGGCATCCTAACAGCTATTCTCCATGCTTCTTGAATGCACACTGTTAAACAAGTTTAGGAGGGGATCCACCAGGGCATGTTTTGTGTTATTTATTAGACATCTAGGTAAATCATCTGGACCCATGGAGTTCTTTAATTTCCTGTTATATTTGGCTCTAGTAGGGACAACCCAAATCTAAACAGCTAGGTGGGAAAAGAACTTTGCTGCATAAATAGCTGCCAAACTTGCACAGGGACTGATAATTTTGACATTCTAACAGACAATTTGAGTACTTCTGCATATTTGAAATTCTTAAATTTACATGTGTTGATTTTGGGGACCAAGATTTTAAAGGAGAAGGTGACAAGTTTATAGTCAGATTTAACCACGGTTGAGGATACTAAAGGAGTGATGCATGTAGAAGCTGTACTGGTTAGGACCAGGTCTAGAATATTCTTTCCTCTAGTTGTTTTGTTTACTATCAGTTCTAGGGAATTTCAATTTATTAGGTCTAAGAATCACAGAGCATTTTCAACTTTACTTACGTATTTAATGTTATTTGTTAACCATGTTAGTACACTGCTCTGCTGACCCTTTTCAGTCACGACCCAGGCTCAGACAGGAGAAAAGAGACAACAATTAATAAAATTTCTGATCATAACATTAAGTTACAAAGTTAACATTAAGTTACAATGCTGTAGCCAAGATGTGCAGTAACAGGAACTTAGTTTCACCATAGAAAAACCAGGGTTTATGCACACCATGCCTTTAGGTGTGGGGGAAGCTGCAGTGGCACATCTGTATTTAGCAGAGACCATATCACTACTAGAAATATTCTCAGAGCTCCACAACCTGCACTTAACACACACATTAATAGTGAGGTATTTTCTTTATGTCTGTATAAGAGACCAAGTTTTCGGTGGATCTTTTTGATGGCTTGCTGAACATGTATGTCAAACTTTAGTTGGTCATCTTTTAGTACACATATAAGTTTAGTATGTGGCTCAACAGAGATAAGTGTATTATTAGGAGATGATATCGTGAAGGTATTTTTATGTTGCTGTAATGATTGGGGGAGGGGGAGGAAGAGTAGAAGGTTTTTTTTTTTTTTTTTTAGGACTGAGAAGTAGTTGATTATTGGTCAGCCATTTTTCAACTGAAAGGAAGGAATCATGAGCAACAGCAAGGAGGTAGGGAAGGTTATCAGAGCATGAGATAAGAGTGGAGTCGTCTGCGTATTGTATTAGGGAGGAGTTTCGACAGGAAGTGTGTAGGTTATTTGTAAAAATATTAAAGAGGTCCAGGGATTGACTGTTGGGAGACACTTGGCAGAAAGCCAGTTGATGGACTGGAATCTGTTGGAGAGGTAACTGGAGAACCATAGTATAGGAGAAGAGGTGAGGTTATGGAAAGAAAGTTTTGAGAGCAGTAGGGTATGGGAAACGGAACACGGACTAACATAAGATCTTAGTTATATTTGCCTGGTTTAAAGACTGTACAGCCCTCATAAAACCATGAATCACAGTAAAGATGAGATTACTAACTGTCACATTAGTGTGCCTTTGCAACAGTAACCTATTACTAGGGCACTTCTATCTGTAGTCATGGAATTAGTGGCAGCAGACTGTCTACTAACTTTGCCCTGCTGACTGTGTGTGTGAGGAGGGTGAAAAATTGGATTTATGCTGGGACTATCGTTTCAGTTCTAGGGATTTGGGTAAAGACTTTTTGATTGCCGCAGCATGTTAGTTTGGTATGTCCATGTCTAGGTATGGATAGTGGTGAGAGGTGCTCAAAAAACAACTTGTTTGGTGAGATGGTACTCTCCAAGTTGCATAGATATACCTCTCACAGTCTGAGTAATCTTTGGCAATCAACAGTTTACCATTTGTAAATGTTTGGCATCTCCTACACCACTAAGAATACTAAGTGCTAAGAGGTTGGCAACACAAGCAGGTTTGTTCTCCATGTTAGACTTATAAGACTCGAACCCACCTCGCCAAGTGTACCCAAGACTACATGACAATTCACAGAGCATTGCAGCTTACAGGATAGTTATCTGTGCTGTTGGTTCACAGAGCAGAAAAGGACAAACAAGCACAAATAGGGAATGTGATACCAATGTATGGAATTTAGTACACAAGTACAATTTTCAAATTAAATCACTTGCATGTGTAAAGTGCACACTGCAACTTCTCTGCACATAATGCAGTGCCACACAAACATGGGAAATTTACAGCAGGACAAAAATGGCTGAAAGAGCTGCAAAGGACACTGATAAGTAGCAACAACAAAGCAATCAGTTGCCTAAAAAACAGGTGCACCCTTTTTTACTAGAGTAAAACCAACAAATGATTTCTCAGCAAGATTACTAGAAAGCACACACAAAAACAGTGTACTGCTACCACAGTATTATCAGTAAAACAGTAAAAATCACTTATTCCAGATCTTGCATGGGTTGGTCTTGTAGTCAGACCTGGTGGATTGGCACCTAAGTACATCCTCAAAGGTAAATTAAATATAACCCACTGTGTAGGTAATATATCCATACAAGGTATATGCAAGATCATTATTAAATAAAGGAGTAATGCATAATTTTTTTAAACTACAGCATTGAGATGGATGACAGAAAATCAATGCCATTTTAAGTAAAGCTTTGACAATGATCATTTGTCCGTAGGAACTTAACAGTCATGTGAAATGGCTGCAGAATGAGTTAAAATGTACATTTATGCGTGAGTGTATAAATATATATGTACACACACACTCACAAACAGATAACACAGGGTTTTAGAATGCTGATAATCTGCAACTACCAGCTTTCTTTGAGAAAGCATACAACAAAATGGAATAAAAGCTGTCCATTTCCTCTAAAGTACCTATTCATTGAAAAAGAGCAATGACTTGAATCAAAAAAGCTAAGGAACCCAGCAGGGTAGTGATTACTTCCATTAAGACAGCAGAGTAACAAATAAAAAAAAAGAAAGAAAGAAAAAAAGAAATGACATCTGACTATAGCCTCAGAGAAGATGAACTAAACAACATTCCTTTAACATGCTCTAATAAACTTGAGTAAAACAGGTGAATTTTCAATTAGAAATACATTCTTTATGAACTGCCTGAAAAATAGGGGAACATTAAAAAGCCAGCAAGTTATAAAAGGTCTGGCAACATGTACTTAGTACAGTAGGTCGCCTCAGATGACATATTCATAAATGTAAATCAACCCATACATAACAGGAGATATCATTTCTCAGAAAAACATGTCATGAATTTAAGCATTTATAATTACAGTAATTAATTAAAAATCATCTCTCACTGAATCATAGCTTAGGTTTGTGAGAAAAAAACTGACTTTTCACATCTTGTAATCCAGTTGCCAGTTATTTATCTGTTAATCGGGCATGTACTCATCCAAAGAACATTTTTTAGCCCTGACTTGACAAGTTATTAACTGGATGTGAGTATCTGGACAGGATTATAAGAGAAAGTTCACCTTTACACTGGCAAACAAGTGCAATGGAATCTTTCTCATTCACTTCATCTCCCACCAAAACAGAAATATGTTATAACAGTCAGAGGAAGGCACATCAGGAATTCTACACTTCCCTCTTAAATAATGCATAGACAGCACGGGAACTGTTATCCCACGTGGCTTGCACAAATATAGAATCTGCTACCTTATCATCAAAGGTGGGTGATCAACAAAGTGAAATGATGGAAATTAAAGAACTGTAACTTTATGAACTTCTTTTTAAAATTGGTATTAGTATAGCAAACTAAACCTTTATAAATTGGACACCAGATTGTCTACACTATTGACAATGCACAGTCATCTCTCTCAACATCTTTACTTAAGCATTCAAGACTAAGTCAAAAATAATGTGTGTGTGTTTTGGGGGCGGGGGGGGGGGGACAACTGGCTAAAATCAGGGAAGATTTTTACATATTATTGTGATTTACTATTTGAC